>NW_027499872.1:0-65799 GCF_021521415.1 Bidens hawaiensis | reverse complement strand
CCGGTTTGGCCGGTTTGAGTTTTCAGCAATAATAACCGGTTAATAACCGGTCCGGTTATTAACCGAACCGGTTTTTTTCTGGATAAAAAAAACCGGTCCGGTTAAAAACCGAACCGGTTTTTTCAAAAAAACCGATTTGTGCACCTCTAATGTGGAGTGTCTAGTTAAATGTCATGTGCATAACTTGTGTTGTTTAATAGCATAGTTAGATTATTGACGGTATATGCAAATACTCAACTGAATGGCAAAGTGGCATGCGTTTTTTTTTTTAGGATTGGGCCAAAAACCCATTGGACCAACAAGCCCAAATCCAGTGCCCAAAAGCAGGTAAGTGACATGGCCCAACGATACGATACATGTGCAAATGTGCAATCATTCTACTATTTTATATCAACATCACTAACTCAACCATAAAAAAATGATAAAAATAGTATCAAACTGATGTTATTTGCACATATAACTGCTAAAATTATACTAAACTGTCATTATAACCTATCATAAACATTGGTTATATGGGTGTTTCCGATCATAGCCGTTTGAAACCGTAAAATAGTGATGATGTGTAACCGCTTTTTCAACATAAATGTTTTATCCTCCTACAATTTTTCTTATTATAATATGCAACGCAACATAAAACTCGACTATACAAGCATCAATGATTGGTCCTTCTTGGACATCCGGTGGCTGACATAGCCAATGGCGATTGATGATCTAACAAAGTAATGTCGGTGGAGAGGTGGGAGAAACCTGTCATGATAGGAGCAACACCAACGTTTAAAAGAGACGAGGTGTCCGTAAAGGGTATGCTAAAGATACTTTCAGAACGTAAGAGTCCTGATGTTCTTTTTTCTAAACAGGTCGGTGATTGTCAAACTCATCACATGACATTAGAAAATAAAGAGCTATTAAAGAATATAGCTTGGATCATATCTTTATAAATGCATCTGTAGGCATTTAATGACAAAATATTATGCTTATATGTTCATAGGAAAATATTACGAGAATGTTTGTACGTATCTTGATCCATAATATTGACGGAAATGATTTCCAAATACATTGATTCTAACATATAAATAAATAAAAAAACTCATATCTATATTAATCGTGTCATCTCTGATAATTTATATCATACACGACGAAACACGACACGACAACAATCAAATATATGGTTATTGTATTCAATCTAACATTCTAGCTCGTCGGTAAAGCAATAAATTTATTAAACAAGGCATGTTCTAATCGATTGGAATAACTTAACATTATCAACCCGTTAACCCGTTAGCCCGACTAACTCATGTATACATTGAATACAACCCAAGGGACGGGATGATGTTAATAATAATAATAATATTCAATCTGACCGACAGTGCTTACATAACAATAGCTCATACCCCCTTTACATACATATATTTAGTGTTCATCTATCTGTCGATCAAATCGATCAGATCATGACGCTTGGTTCAGGAGGATCCAGTGTAGTCGGTCAGTTTCCCATTACTATTACTTTCATCAACTGGGTCTAATTCATTTCATGTTTTCAGTTCGATTTTTCTTTTTTATTTGTGGGTTTTGTTGTTCTTAGGGTTTTAACTTGTATAATAATAATAATAATTATTATTGTTATGTAGTTTGTATTAACTCTTGATGTTTATGTGAATTAGGGTTTGATATTATTGAATGGATGGATGGATGATGACTGTTTACATTAGGGACCAGTTTTATCCTTCAATTTTGAAAGCAACCTATTGAAAATTAAAAAAAAAAAAAGTCAAATGTAGTGATTTGACTTTTCGAACCTATATGCAAAATGATGTTTAATTATGAGACATTGGATTATTGTTATAGTTTTTTTTGGTGAAATTCGACGGTTATTTGGGAGACGTAACGGGATATTCGGTTAATTTTACATAAATGCACCGATTATAATTTCGGCTGTGTTTTTTTTTGTCACAATGAAGTAATGAACTACGGGTGTACAGTGTACGCGAGCTGAGCAGAGATCGGCTTGTAATAATTTAAGAGGGTTCGAGCTCGGTTCATTTTGAGCCGTATTTGAGCATTCTAAAGATCGAGCTTGTTTAAGCTCGGCTTGATTCGAGTTTTTAATGAACCGATATTAAGTAGCTCATGTGCGGCTCCAGCTTGGCTCGTTTAGAGCTGAATTTTAATAGCTCGAGCTCATTTTAAGCTCGACTTGATTCGAGTTTTTAACGAGTGGATATTGAGTAGCTCATGAGCGGCTTTGGCTCGGCTTGTTTACACATTTACTCTCCTCCAACGAACTATATTACTATAGTTGGCTAATAGTTTTATGTTGTGTTAGGTTTGTGATGTAATCTTTTAAATATTTTTTACCAACTTTTATTTTGCGGTAGACTATGAATGAAAGTTTGTTGTTTGATGGTTAGCTTTATAACTAAAGAATGCGTCATGTTGTCGGTTTAGGTGTCTAATTTATGACTATTTGTGTACAAATATAGTAGTTCGTATGCAGATTTTTTAATCAATTTACTTATTGAATTGTTTTGTAACTTTGTTTAAAGATTTATCTCAGTTGATGGTTATCAATTAGAATGTGCATATTGTTTCCAATCTTTGAAATAATAACTTATATAAAGATGTCGGTTTCTCAAATTGTTAAATGTTATTATTGCAGTGCCTAGGAATTTCAGATTGTTGGAGGAACTTGAGCATGGAGAAAAGGGAATTGGAGATGGTACCGTGAGTTATGGAATGGATGACGGGGATGACATTTTTATGCGTTCTTGGACCGGCACCATTATTGGGCCACACAATGTAAGTTCTATTTATTGCATAACATGAGTTTTGCGTTAGTGGACGAGTGATACACACGAGTACAATATGTTATTTACATTATCAGATTTGGCTTTAATTCTTTATTAAAGTGAGTGATATTATTAATTAATTTTGCTTTATATAACTAATGAAGACACTAAATTGACCCTTTAGTACTTTTTGTTTATTGGACCGATTAGTACTTTTTTACTTGCAAGACGCTTTACATAAATTATATGTTTATTGTTTCAGCATGGTTAATTCCAATTTTTGCGGTGTTTTACAGTCGGTACATGAAGGCCGAATTTATCAGTTGAAGCTCTTTTGTGATAAGGATTACCCAGAGAAGCCTCCTACTGTTCGTTTTCACTCTCGGATCAACATGACTTGTGTTAATCATGAGACTGGAGTGGTATGTGAGTATGTGAATATTAATATTGCAGCTAATTTCCTTTTTTATGCCTTTGATCCTAGAAAAGAATTCAATTTGGACTTTTTCATGCAAAAGATTTGAAAGTAGATAAGTTGATCCTTAACATGTAAATGATTCTTTTCATGTTGAGATTTAATCAACTTACTTCAAAAAGTCAAATTGTTTTGACTTTTCTGGAGAAGAGTAATAGGGATTTATTAGAGTATTCTTTTTAACCTTATAAGCGATGTACATATATCTTGAAAAAGCATTAGAAAACATCGTTGAAATTAATTTGAGACGTTCAAAGATTCACTTTTAAGGGGGGTTCAGGTCAAAGTTGCCGCTAATCTCCCTTTTCACCCCTTTCGGTCTAGAAAATAGTTCAGTTTTAACTTTTGAGTTCAAAATGGATTTCTTTTCAACTTGAATATCATTAAAATGTTATGTTACATTCATTGTGAGTTAGGTAAATAGATTTGAAAGTAGATAAGTTGATCTTTAGGAATCAGCAGTGTTCTATAACCGATCTTAAATCCGCTTCTTTTCATGTTGAAATATTGCCAAAATTACTTTTAAAAGGTCAAATGTTGACTTTCTTGGAGAACTGGAACTAGTGGTTTACTGAAAGTACTCTTTTTTAACCTTAAACGCAATGGGCATGTATCTTGAAAACGTGTGAGAAAACATCGTTTAAATGGATTCGAGACATTTAAAGATTACATCTATAAGGCGGGTTCGTGTCAAAGTTGTTTGACCAAACGGTTTTGCAGGTTGATCCAAAGAAGTTTGGGATACTAGCCAACTGGCAGAGAGAGTACACAATGGAAGATATACTGACACAGCTGAAGAAAGAAATGGCGGCGCCGCACAACCGGAAGCTTGTTCAGCCACCGGAAGGTACGGTATTCTAGGTGGTATAATATAGGTGATAGTTGCATGTTTCTGTATGCAAAAGTAATGGTGTTACTGTAGAGGATGATGATGCTTTGAAGAATCCTTGTTTCTGTTGTGACTTTCATGGTTGTTTGCTTCATAATTTCATATGATGCTTGATTCATGGGATTCTTGTTTGTGTCAAATGTTTAATATGCGTGTTTCGTTTAGTAACTTATTATGGCCTTGCAAGTGGTGGTGGTGATGGCAGTGTTTTCTGCCACCCGACGTCACTACCACAAAACACCTCCCGCCATCTGTGGTGTTTGAATTCGTCAATTTTGTTTTGCGATATTTTTCTAAATGAACTTGTGTGTTAAAAAAGACTTGGAAGTTTACGTATCACGTATGAGGAAACTGGGTGAATATTAAATGATACGAGAATAATTCATGTATCCTCGAAAATGTATTTTTGTCTTCCCATATTGATACACGAGTATAAGTTATACACGAGCTTGTTATTGTGTATGCCATGACTGAAATAACCATCGGGTTACAAACTTAGAAAAATGACTAGTTTGTAGATTTTGAATAAAGAATGTTAGGATGTGAACAGGACTTTGCAGTAATGGTTTAATTTTTGTTGGTACATTACCGACCTTGACCCGTTCGTTCCCAAACTAAACCGAACATAGACGGTCAAGGTTTTGGGCTTGAGTTTTGAGCCTAACTTACAACCTAAACACATATACATAGAAGATAACCGGTTTGGTGTTTGGACTCAAACAAGCAGTAAACAATACCATACTGTAACAGGCATGCCACTGTCAATTCGGTTATTTGGTTTCACAGTTTTGTGCATGTCTGTTCGTGTGGGCTGTTTTGCTACAATACAGGTGGTTAGGTAACTGTAACTCTTAGTAGTTAAAGGGCATATGTGTAAATGGTCAGCCAACTTAATAGTCGAAGTAGTTTAAGCGAGTTAGGCTATGTTTACCTAAGGTAGCTAATTAGTGGGAATGATGAGACTGAATTTGGTAGCCAGATTACCTTCGCCATGCTATGTTTTCAAATTCTATGTCTGGGTATATGTACCTAGGGGTATTCAAAACTATCCGAATCCGTATCCGAATTATTCGACTATTCGTATCCGAACTATCCGAATTTTCGGATATCCAAAAATTCGGATTCGGATATCATTTTTTCGATTTTTCGGATATCCGAATTATCTGAACTATCCGATATTTTAATTTTAATATTTTTTAATTTTATTTTATATCACACATGTATTAGTAAAACCCTAGATCTGCTAACTAACATAGCACAACAACAACATCGCCTCTTCTCTTCTGCCTTTCTCTTATCAACCCTAGATCTCCTCTTCCAGACTTCCAACACCCACCATTGATCCTGTCTCCAGCCACCTTCCAGCAATCCCTTCAAGCACCACCGTCTCCCGCCACCTTCCAAACTTCCAGCACCACCGTCTCCAGCCACCATCGCCCGTCTCCAACCACCGTCGCCACCCGTCTCTAGTATCCACCAAATAACAAGTTTCTAAATCCAAAAAAAGCAAACTTAAAACAACCAAGTGGAGACTTGAAATGTATGGATTTTATTATAAAACAAGTTTTTTTTCTTTTTCGGATATCCGAGGTTCGGATATCCCAAATTTCGGATATCCGAACTTCGGATATCCGAAGTTTCGGATTCGGATTCGGATAGTAATTTTCACTATCCGAAAGGTTCGGATATCCGGTTTCGGATATCCGAAAGTTCGGGTATCCGGTTTTGAACAGCCCTAAATGTACCCCCTGGTTGCTTGTCATACCCCCCTCCCTTGGAAAAACCAACTTTCATATTAACCCTTGAAATCATATAATTACCAAATTAGCACAAAAGTAATGATTTAATATTATTTTTTTTACGAGTTGCGTATTCTTTTTATGATTTCGAGTTTAGGGTTTTGGGTTTCGGTTTTAGGGTTTAGGGTTCGGTTTCGGGTTTAGGGTTTCGGTTTTAGGGTTTAGGGTTTAGGGTTCGGTTTCGGGTTTAGGTTTTAGGGTTTAGGGTTCGGCTTCGGTTTTAGGGTTTAGGGTTCGGTTTCGGGTTTAGGGTTTAGGGTTTTGGGTTTTTGGTTTATTTTGTAAAAGATAAAGTGGTAAAATAAGGATATTATAAATATATATACTATTAAAATTAAAAAAAGATATTATAAATATTTATAATATTAATATTAAAAATATTAATATTAAAAAAATAAATTAATAGTAATACTTGATAGTTTTTAATTTGATATATGTAGTGGAGGTTATCAAATAAAAGCAATGTTGTAGGGACTAATATGTATATAAATAATGTCAAGAGCTAATTATAATTTATGTAATAAGTTCAGGGAGGAGAGTATATTTAGTAAAAATGGAGTAGGGGTACGTTTAGCAGCATCCCTATGGAAAATGTTACTATATCTCAAACACAATGAGTATTGCCACGTGTTTACTGGCCCTTTTAAATAAGGCTACAAATCATGACACATAAACAATGAGATGTTAAATGGGCTTTCACCTTTCATACTCGCCAGGGAGTGTTATGAGAGAGGTGAGTGAAAGAGGCAAAAAAAAAAAACATCGTTGGGGTGAAGGGAGTTGGAGATACGTCAGTGGTTTACTATTTAATTGCATATTAAGAAAAAACAAACCGAATTGTGGCGCGGAGAAGGAAGTGGCGCCATGTCACCTTCTCCGCGCCCTTTCACCTTATGCTATGGGTTTGGCGCCCCATAGCCTCTAGTCTTAGGCTTTTAGCTAAGAATATGCAATCATCTTTTAGGGAGTTTAATCGAAAATAAGATGTTAGAATTTTCTAAGCCTAGATCATGGCATGCTGTCTTTTCTATAGAGAGGCTACAATAAATCACCAACTCCACATTGTCCATAAATGATCACACACAAGACGATTATGGACAATTTGCCAAAATGATATGGGACAACCCAAGATCCTATCACATATAAGCCCAAGGACCCATGTTTAGATGTTGACTATGTGGAGTGAGATGTTTACAACTCAACAATTAGACTTAGAGGGGGCACAAACCAAGTTTTTCAAATACCCAGTTTTAGGTATGAAACTAGATTCGGGTATGATCGGATATTGAAAAATCGGGTATTGGCAATATCCGGGTTGGGTTCGGATCTAGGTATTGTCTCTAAAAACTAGGGTTGTGCAACGGTTCGGAACCGCGAGAACCAAACCTGAACCAAAAATTTCTGAAAAACAGATCCAAAACCTATTATACCATACCAGCTCGGCCTAGAACCCATAAAGTCTGTTCTCGATAATCAGTTCTGGCACAGAACCGGTTCGATCGTTTATTTATTAAATGATTTGTGCAAACTTCACAGATTGCAAAACAAGTGTATATAATTATGTCTTCTTTCACGATAAAATTAATTTAGATTACAACATGAACATCCATTATATTTTTTATTAAAACCTAAATGTTGAACTTAGATAAATCATTAGTGGTGATAGATTAAATGAATATCATATCATTTCATATTATATTACCTTGAAACGTTGAATAAAAATTAATCTTGGTTGTCAGCTATTAAACACAAAGAAAGAATATTTGGCTTAAATAATGATTGAATGGATGTTAGCTAATAAGTTACCCTATAAAAAATGGAGATTGGTAAATTTATTTAAAAGTTTTTAATATTTTGGTTTCTTGGTTTCACGTCTAGAACCATCGGTTTAATGCAAATCTGGGAACCGTAAGGTAACACACGTTAGCGATTTTGAGGCACCGGTTCGGTTCCGGTTCTTCAGTTCTGGTGGTTCCGAACCGTTTCTTGTCCGCCCCTACTAAAAACCATACCATATGCATTGGGTTCAGGTCGAGTATTGAACCGGATATTCTAAAACCAGGTATTGAATACCTTATTTCCGAATTCTGGATATTGAAAAAACCCTATTTTCGAATTTTTTCAGACTTTTTTTTCGGTTATTTTTCGGGTTTATATAGGATGTTTTGAGGGGGAAAGGCAAGTTTTGGGAAAAAAAATTTTTTGTTTATTAACTAGTTTTTAACCTGGCGCGTTGCGCCAGGAAGGTCGGTAAAAGTCAGACCATGGTAAAATCCAAGTGTAGAGCCGGTAAAACGTACGTTATTGTACTGAAATTAAAACTAAATATAAAACAAAAAAACTATAAAAATTGAGGTGAACCAATGGGGTGACGCCTGTTGGTAAAACCCAACCGTTTTAGATCCCAAGCGTTGAAATGGTGAATCCACGGAAATTCGGTCGGTTTCCGTCACGTTCACTTGACAGCGGCTATAAATAGGGCCATCAGCCCTCATTCTCACTCACAACTCATTCACAACATCTCTCTCCCTATAAACTTTCTCTCACTACCTTGATAAACATGCCACCGACCCTCCTCGTTTTACGTGCCAAAAACCCAACATTATACCTCATAAACCGTGCCGATCCCAATGATATCTTGAAGTACTTGCCGACCCGAGACGACCGACGACCCGCCTCGAAGTACGTGCCGACAAGTCTTGAAGACCGACGTGCATTGGGTTGCGTGCCAAAGTGTTGTTAATCAAGATTCTCAAGAAAACGTAAAGGTGTCGAAGTGCTGCTCGAGTGCCTAGGGAATAATATGCTAACCAAGGTAGGGATAATACCCGAATAAAATATTATTAAATGGCTTAGACGTTAGTCGATAATATACTCAATACCTCGAGAAAAGATAAATAAAATATAACAAAGAGAAATATGAAATAAAGAAATAAGAAAATAAAAGTAAATCTTTGATATTATTATTATTATTTAAGTTTCTTATATAAAGAAATAAAGTATACGTTTCTTCTAGAAGAAAAAACGTAGTTACTAAGAAAAGTAAACAAATAAAATTAAAGGTTTAAACTTGTAAAAAAGAGAAAAGTATTTTGAACTTAGGGTTCATAAAGATAATATAATCGAGGTAAATATTATACAAAAGAAATTAAAGGTTTTAAGCCAGATTAAAGATCTGGTAATAACAAAAGGTTATACTCGTACTATAAGTCCGAGATAGCATAATAAAGACCGATCAGTGAAGTGAAGCTGATCCTTTAAAAGGTGAATACGCCCAACTTTTATAACTTGTATTATCGAGTCAAATAAATGAATTACATGAGATTACGTATCTTTAAAACATTATGAACAAAACTAATCGCTGGCCCTCAGGCTGTCGTGTACGTTTGTTTGGATCCTTACTTATGTGGTAGACGGTGGGCACACCGCTCCACGCCTGGTTATATGCCTCCTCAACGATGGGCCGGATCTAAGTTATGTCCGAGAGAGGGTAATCATGTGTATACTGATGGTAGTTAAGTAATCTCGAACGTTGCGGTGTTTGCTGAGCGGTTTCGAGTATGGCTTAAGTTTATAATTGTGTTTTGTTTTTAACTTGATTATTCCTAAGCCACGATGGGCTGGACCTAAGTTATGTCTCGATGAGTAATTAAGTAAATAAAATATTTTATGTGTCACCTTATTCACCAGCATGTATTACTGACGTATTTCAAACTGTTTTACAGGTAACGAAGGATAGCCGCGCTTGAAGAATCAAAGTGACATCTAGGCGATCTGATGGCTCAGATCATTTTGTTAAAACTTTAAAATATGTAATGGTGGTTATATAAACAATGAATATTTTGTAAACATTAAAACGGGTATTTTATTATCCAGTCTTTTAATATGTAAATATTATTATTTAAATCCACGCAAATATTTCTGCATTAACCCGTAACTCTGATTTATTTATAAAAAGGGTACCAATTGTTGGTCGCACGCCCATGCCGTAAATGGGGGTGTGCCAGTGTAACACCTGGGATTATCTAAATAATTAAGTTACAAATAAAACAATACATAATATATATATGTATTAAAGGTTCGGATTAGTATGCTCTGTGACTACTGACTTTGTGCGAATCTCTCACATCAGAAAACTAATCGATAGTTAAGGTTTAAAAAACGACTGTATATCTCAAAAAAAATTCCAGAAAATAAAATGAACTTAATAAAAAAAAATAATACATGTGCAAAAACATACATAAGAACACTCCATCTATTGAAAATATATTCTCAGTATCATATATATATATATATATATAATTAAAAAAACAGTTGGTTATAAACAAATTTCTGACAATACTTCTCATATAATGATAGTTTTGAGCTAGACCATGACAAATATTTTGATAAGTTTGAGGGGCTTCCCGACTTTGCCAATTAACAAAAAAATTAACATGTTAACACGTTCAATTTTGTAAATGTTTTGGTTCACTTGAGCATAATTTTGTACGACATGCTTCACATACAACATTCTGATCACTATTCAAGGAAAGTCAATGCTGACACAAATGTTTCTAATTTGATAAAAGTTAGAAACATAAATAGGCCTGGATGTGGTATGTTATAAGTGTTTGTCATTTTTTCTTAAATTTTAATAGTTATGGGAAAAATACTCAATGTGCAAAATCCCGAATCTTTTGACTATTTCCAAAAATGTCTTTAAAAATAAATTCGAAACCTAATCACATTTAAAATTCTAACTTTCATTTGTTTTACAATTTAAAGTCAAAACTTTGAACCCATAATAAGTTTGACGATAAATCTATTTGCATTCTCAAATTTTAAAAATATTCATATTACCCAATTTTGCCCGTAACAAACTTGAGCCAACTTTTAACATGTAACAATAAAATTTAAGTTTCACAAAAACCCGAAGGAATCCTTGATAAAAAAAACTAAGAAACTAAATATGATAAACTTTACTATATTTGAAAGTGATTGATATATATATATATATTATCCTTACAATTTAACACACATATATATAGTTTACTAAATTAAGCGAAAAAATAAATTGATAGATTTAAATTATATATTTATAATTTATAAAGTTATATAACAATATATAAAAATTGATACCATTAGTTTATATATACTAATACATTAGTTTATAGATACTAATCTAGTTTATAGATACTAATATATTTGTAAAGAATCGTGTATGAAACTTTAGGTACTATGGTTTCTTTACCCATATTTCAACTGGCTAATAGTATTAACATGCGGTCAGTACAGGCCACGCCCTAGAAACGCCTTTAATCAACACGGCAACAAACGGGCTACCATAATTCGACCACGATATTAATATTATGCCTGTTTTAATATAGAACCAACCTAAAAATTTTTCATCCATGACTTTTTTTTTTTTTTTTTTTTTGAGTCATGGTTTATGACTTATATCATCTGGGTTAATTCAACACTTTGGGATTTAGCTTGTCATTAAGCTAAATAATAATAAGGAAAAGTTAAGTATACTAACCTTTAAAGGGATTATGTGCAGATTAAGTTGTCTTCACAAACTTCAGACTTTTTATTTAATAGAGAGAATTTTTACAATAGCTAAGATATTATAGATACTAGAGAAGGAAGTGATGCCTTCCTGAATTAATCTGAGCTCCTTTTATAATGAGAGTCTCAGTATACAAACAAACTACAATAATTTACAATAATTCTGTTTTTTGAAAATTTTCAAAAGTCTTCATAATTATGTCTGCTATAATTGAGTAAAGCAGCCTGTTTTATTAAAGCAGATTCTCCTTTATTAAAGTAGTCAGCTTTATTAAAGTAGATTCTTCTTTATCCAGTATTATTGGACCATCTTTTTCTTGTCTTTCTGTGTTGTCAGGGATTCCTTTAACGATGCTAATTCAGCTTCCAGAAGTTCTTCATCAAGCTCTTCATCTTCATAAACATTTTGAGCATCTTCAGCTGCTTCATTATTTTCTGAAGATGTTATAGACATATCAGACCTTTTTTCTGGTTGAAGGTTTTTAATTAGGTCCTTCTTGACTTCTTCTAAGTACTTCTGAATAATTTCATCTTTTGATAATTGATCATTTGATAGTTGAATCTTCTTGACAATTTGTCTGAATGGACTAGGAGCCTCTTTCTGTTGTTTCAAACGTATTTGTTCTTCATATTCTTCAATTGTAGACTTTATTAAGTCTATCGTTTCTTGGCCTTCAATATTACCTTGATCATCCATTTTATTCATTTTCTTCCAGAACTTTGTATAAAAAGTCCTTCTTAAACACGGGATATTTTGTTGGGTATAACCAACTTCTGGAGACCACTTCCAGATCCAAGGGATTCCAAACTGAGTGAAATAATGCAATGAAGATATTCCTTCAATATTTATATTATTATACTCCATTTCTATTAGAGTTGGAGAAACTTCAGACCATTTCTGAAAAAATCCTTTATAAGGTTCAGGTAGAATTTTTATAGCTGGACCATATGACATCCACCATTTATTAAACCAATTTGGAATATCCAAGTTATAAACTTGTGGACATATTTTGAAGAACCAAGAATGCTTCTTCTTTGAATTTTCATATAAAAAGGCTTTATTAAATGCCTCTATATAATCCCAATAATTAAATTTTAATGGTGCCCTAGATTCAGGGTGATAAACTTCTCTTTCTTTAAGAGGAGATGTTCCCCATGTCTCAACGGATATTATCTGTTTAATTATTACTTTGCTGAAATTGTAAATCTGGGTATTACCCGAATTATAATGTGTAATCTCACAAGATTCTGTGGATCGTAGAATCGTCTCATAATATAATCTGGGTTTATAAGATCCTGCAGGATATGATCCTGTATCCATATATTTTTGGATTAAAATCCATGGTTGATCTTTATATTTAAGATCTTTATATTCTATGAGCAATATTATCTCCTTGTATGGAGTCTGATTATATGCTCCATCATCTGGGTCTTCTGTAGTAATATTCACATATGAGGGTTTATTAGCCTCTTTTCTGGAGTTTTTCCATGAAAGGAATTCTTCTAATAAAGAATCCTGGTTTTCATTACTTCAAGTATTACTAGAAGTGGTTGCAATATTTGCGATATTAGCAGCTATTAGCCTTTGTTGCCCAATTTGCGCAATTACTCTGCTATTATTTTGACTAGCTCTCCCTCTTCCTCTATTAGAGGAATGAAAATAATTTCCTCTTCCACGAGGATACATACCTGAAATAAAATATAAGTTATC
The DNA here is from genome assembly GCF_021521415.1 of Bidens hawaiensis. NCBI lineage: Eukaryota > Viridiplantae > Streptophyta > Magnoliopsida > Asterales > Asteraceae > Bidens > Bidens hawaiensis. Next base: position 52,589 of record NW_027499872.1, on the reverse strand, counting down.
CACAAGAGATTATTTTCTTGTTTTCCTTTAGAATCTCAATTCGATCCTTGTAGCAGTTATATTGCTGCCATTCGTAATTTAAAAGAAATTGTTTTTGGTGAGATGATAATGAAAAATCCATGTTTAAATTATGGATATGAAAAGCATGCATTGTGCTCATTTGATTATAAAAATTGATTCTTCTATCTATTGATGAAATAATTATTCTCAGGGGTCCCTTATACACCATTATTCCTGCAGAATAGGGTTAAGATATTCTCTTGTTAAATAATCAGGTAAACTATTATCAGTACCTTTTTTATATATTATGTCGAAATCAAATGGTGCTAAATTAGACTGCCATCTTGCAAACATTTGTTTGGAGACATCATGTTTAAAATCTTTATTAAACATATATTTAGCAGCTTGACAATCAGTTTTTATAATAAATTTTTGATTATATAAATCGTCTTGGAATTTCAAAACGCATTTGACTATAGCTAAGATTTCTTTAGCAATAGTAGCATAATTCTTCTGACTTTTATTCCATTTTCCTGAATAGAATCTAACAAGAAATTCTTTCTTATCAATTGGAGATATTTGTTTTAATATGCCACCGTAACCTATTTCACTGGCATCTGTTTCAACAACTTTTTCCCATTCTGGGTTAGCTAACATTAAACATTGTAGGTTTTTTACTTGATGTTTAATTTTTTGGACTGCCTTAGTATGATATTTAGTCCAAGGAGGAGGATTATTTTTTAATCTATCATATAAGATAGCAGTATCATCTGCTAGACCCTGATAATAAGGAGAAATATAATTCAAGCTTCCTAAAAATCTTTGTAATTGGGTTTTATCAATTATTTCATCTGGAAATTTTGAAGCAAATTCTATACTTCTGTTAATAGGAATTATATTTCCTTTTTCAATATTGTGTCCTAAAAACCTTATATTAGTTTGAAATAAAACCATCTTGGGACTACTTATAACCAAACCATTTTTGATTATTATATTCTTAAATATTTCTAAATGTTTAAAATGTGTTTCAATATTTGTTGAAAATACTAAGATATCATCAATATATACGATGATAAAATCACTATAAGGAATGAATATATCATTCATAATATTTTGAAATTCACTAGGAGCATTTTTTAATCCAAATGGCATTACGTTCCATTCATAATGTCCTATTGGAACCGTGAAAGCAGTTTTATACTTGTCCTTTTCTTCTATTTGGATTTGCCAGTATCCTGATTTTAAATCAAATTTTGAAAAGATTACAGCATTATGTAATCTATCCAATAAATCTTTTTTATTTGGAATAGGGTATCTAATCCATTTTAAAACTTTATTCAATGGTTTATAATTTATTACTAACCTTGGGATTCCTCTTTCCTGTTCAGAATGTTTATTTACATAAAAAGCTGTGCAGCACCAAGGAGATTTAGATGGTCTAATAAGACTTTTCTCAATTAAGGTTTTTATTTCTTTTTTGCATAATTGTAAATATTCAGAATTCATTTGACATGGTCTCGCTTTCGTAGGTATTTGGCTTTCCTTGAAGTCTTCTTCATAAGGAAGAGAAACAATATGTTTCTTTCTATCCCAAAAAGCATTAGGATGGTCATTACATATTTGTAAAGAGAATTGATGTTGGACTAAATTTATTTTTTCCTGTAATTTAGGATTTTTTTGCTTTTTTTCTATTGTAATGTAATTTACTTCTTGTTTAAGAAAGTTTATTTGATTCTCTTTTGCTTGTAACAAAGATTCTTTTACATTATTTATGAACCTTGTTATTGGTTCAGAAACAAAATTAAAAATTACCTGTTTCCCCTCATATGTTCCAACAATTGAATTTTTATCCACCCTTTGTAGAGGAAGAATTTGATTTAAAAAAGGTGTTCCAAGTATAATCTGATTAGTAAGGTTTTTGACTAAAATAAAGCTATTAGCTATACACATCTTATTATTGCAAATATAAGCTTTAGGCAGTTTATAATTAATTTGTAAAGGTTCACCATTAGCTGAACTAAGTCTATGAGTTGTTTTCTGAAAATATTTTGTTGGTATAATACCTTATTGGATACAATTTAAATCTGCTCCGCTATCAACTAGAGCAATCAAATCTTTTGTGAAATCATTGTTTATTAACAGTTTAATTTTTATATGCCATTTTTGTGACGTTATTCTTTCAATTACAGACAAGAAATTTTCTTCTTCTTCAATACTATTATCAATGGATTTTCCTTTTTCTATTCTTGTTAATCTTTCTCCAAGATATTCATTATTCTTTTTTAAATTTTTTATCTCAAATTTTAAATTATCAATTTCAATTCTTAATTCTTCAATACTAACTGGTTTATTAACCTTATATTTTTGATTTAGTTGATTCTTAACTTCCATTAAAGTATATGGTTGAAAATCTTGAGAAATTTTCTCATCAGATGTTTCTCCCTGATTTTCTTTTATCATTTGAGAAATTATTCTCTCTCTTATTTCAGAATCTTTTATGACTTTAAGAAGATCCAGTATATTATTAGAAATAACATTTATTTCCATATCTTGAAATTGAGCAATAAGTTGATAGAGATTTTCTTCTTCTTTATCAGAAGAGTTTAAACATTGTTCACCATTTCTGCAAGGAATACATTCCTCATCTGATAATGTTAAACTTTATTTTCTAAAATATGAATATTATTCATTTCAATAGATGAAATTTCTTGAGATTCAGAATCAGATTCAGAATTTATCAAAATATTTGATAAAGTTTCTTTCAACTTTTCATCTGTTAAATTATTAATTTTTCTTTTTACCCAGCAAGTTTTTTCGTTGTGTCCAGGACGACCACATTTTTTACATATAATAAAAGGTCTATTAGGTTTAAAATCTCTTTTCCTCTTAAATTTTCTATCTTCTTTTCTTTGTTCTTTCTTTTGTTTTCTTTTGTAAACTTTATTAGCTCTTTGTGATTTGAAAACCTTTTTATTCTTAGGATCATGGATTTCTTCCATTCCAAATTGTGAACAAAATTGTCCTAACTGTCTCTTTTCATTAAGAGAGTGTTTCTTAATTTGTTGATTTAATTTTATTTCATTACATAAAGATAATCCTTCCTGGATACAAGTACCTATTAACTTGCCATAAGTATAATTTTCATAATTTATGTTAACTTCCCCTTTTCTAAGAGCCTTTCTAATTCTCTCAGCAAATAAAGGAGGCAAACCATCTATGAATTTGGATTTCCAATGAGTACTATTGGACTCTGGGAGTTCCATAACTCTGCTTAAAAAAGTATCTTTATACCACCTAAAAGATGTAAGAGTTCTACATCTAAGGTTTTGTAAAAGAGTTCTGATATTTTCTGAATTATCAGACCATCTTCCTGTGAAATGTTCAATTATATTAATTACTAATGTGTAGACAGCATTTGGCTTTTGGACATTATCTTCTTCCTTAACTGCATTTAGTATGACTTCTCTATCATGTTGAGATAAATAATTATCCCACCAACCTTTTAATTGACCTGTAAACCCAGCTACTATCATTCTAGCTATGTTTGTATCATTATTGCCATTATTTCTACAAATTGTACTATACATCATCATTCTATGGACAACATTATAAATTTGTCTTTCTGTATGACCATCAATATTCCATTCGTAAATATTTTTTCCATGATAGGAATTATTAACAACATATTCTTGTTCTTCTATTAGTACGTCTTGGGGAGTTGGTCTAGGATAATAATATAATCTTTGAGTAGGTTTTTCAGCAAACTTTTGGAGTTTATTAATCTCTTCATTTATCTTTTGTTGATAATTATTATTATCTATAGATTCCGCAAATTCTTCTGATAATGTATTAATATGTAAAGATTGGAATTTTTCTTCAAGATTTTTTAACTTATCATCAAGTAATTTTGAAATCTCTTTGTTAGATTTTAATTTAAAATCTTTTACCTCTGGAGGAGGCTGAATAGATGGTGTAGCTATAATTTCTCCATCCTTATTTTTATCTTTATTTAAAGAATGTTTTATAAGTTCATTTATTGTGTTATTTAAAGCACCTAATTGTTCTCCTATAACAACCAAACATATATTGGTATAATTATTTTGTCTGAAAAGATTGTTAATATGCATAATTGTTATGGGCAATGTATCATCCTCAAGTAATTTTTGAAAAGCTTGGTAATATCTTACCTCATTATCTCTTTCTAATTTAAAAGGTAATTGTGGAGGAAAATTTGTTTTTCGGATTTGACCATTTATATTATATTCTCTTTGTATAACTGAAATCATATTATTTGTATATTTGTTCAAAAACCATGGAACAAACGGAATAATATTATTCTGTTCTTCTCGTTCATCATAAAATTCTTTTTGAAAGAATTCAAAATCTTGACTTTCAAAATTTTTAAAGAACCATTTTCTAAACGATTCCCATTTGGTTAATTTAAATTCTTCACAAATTTGTTTTCTTGCCAAAGAACCTTGGCTAAAATCTATTTTCTTTCCAGAATCCATTAAATTGAGAAATTCATTTCAGACTCAGTTAATTCTGGGTCTTGAGGCTTAAATATTCCTCTAACTATATTATCAGAATTTATTCTTAATTCCTCTATTTTCCTGTCAGGAATTTCTTCTCTGATTTGAGAAGTAGAAGCTCTAGATGGACTTCTTACAGTATATTCAAGAGGGGATATATGTTGAGACGAAGCTTTCGAAGACAAAGATCTAGTTATTCTAGGATTTATTTTTTCAAATTGTATTTGGATAGATCCTTCATTTGTTTGTATTATTTCTAATGGATTATTATCTACATACTGTTGTGAAGGAGTACAATTATTAATTACCCAATTTTCTGGAAAATTTATTTCTTCCCATTTTATTTTTCTTCTGGTTGTAATATTAGATTTTCCAAAATTAGTTTCTATAACTATTGTTTCATTTAATGGTTTATCAACCATCCTACAATGGGGATTCAAAGTAAATAACGGTTTGTAATATATTCTATAGCAAATACACATCACTTCTGACCCTGGAGCATAATTATATCCATGGGTTTTGACATTTAAAGTGAGAGCATCTGTAATATTAACATCAGATAGTGATAATTGTAGATTAGGATATACGTTAAAATAGACTGGACCATGTGCCAGGCTAGATTGAATTATTCCTACTAGGGATTGTTTCCAGTTTAAATTTCTACCATCCTTTAAAGCTGCTATGAAGCTTTCTGGTAACCCTTCAAGGGTCAGTGGTTTGAAAGCAATTTGAACCAAACCTATATGTATAAATTTATATTTATCTTTTTTATATTTTTTTAAATCTCTGTTATTAAGGAGTTTTATTATCATATCTTCTTTATTAAGAGAAATCGTTTCTTCAGTAGTTTTTACTACCTGTTTTAAACCAATTCTTTCAAATGTTCCTAGTTTATAAACTAGTTTATAATCAACCTTTGGAATTGTCTATTTATTTAATAAATCTAAATTATGAGGGATATCATACTCTTCCTCAATACTGTTTTTAACAGTATCTTTATCTTTTAGGATATTCATAAATTTAATTTCAAGTGTTGAATTTCCCCAATGATACCAGTTAACCACCATGGCTCTGATACCATTAGTTTATATATACTAATACATTAGTTTATATATACATTAGTTTATAGATACCAATCTAGTTTATAGATACTAATATATTTGTAAAGAATCGTGTATGAAACTTTAGGTACTATGGTTTCTTTACCCATATTTCAACTGGCTAATAGTATTAACATGCGGTCAGTACAGGCCACGCCCTAGAAACGCCTTTAATCAACACGGCAACAAACGGGCTACCATAATTCGACCACGATATTAATATTATGCCTGTTTTAATATAGAACCAACCTAAAAATTTTTCATCCATAACTCTTTTTTTTTTTTGAAACTAATGTATTACCATTAGTTTATATAGTTTACTAAATTAAGCGAAAAAATAAATTGATAGATTTAAATTATATATTTATAATTTATAAAGTTATATAACAATATATAAAAAAACCTATAGATAAATGGATTTAAATCATATATTTATAATTAATTACATGGTTTAGATAATTGAATAGTATGCATGATTATTAGACAGAGAAAACCCACATGCAAAATAATGAAAGATTAAACAAATAATTATGTAAAACAAAATTAATAATTGGTGTGATGGGTTGGTAGTTGGCAATAGTGTGACACTCTTTGAAATAATAATATACATATACATATACATATAATATGAGACGTTTTATCTATTCAGTGGTTATTTAAGCCAAGTGATTGGTCTCTGTCCTACACCTTATCGTCCCATTCATCTTCATTCTCAATAGTAGTCCGGATCAATGTCTGATCAAACCTTACTAGCCGGTGAAAACCCAACCTACGTTATAACTAATGACGATGGTTCATACACTCGTCTCATATCCTTCCCAATTGCCTTCCTACACCAGACCTGGATCCCAACACTCCTGCCATCTCTAAAGATGTAACCATCAATGATATTAACAAAACCAGCTGTCGAATTCATATTCCAAAAGAAACACAGGAGGAAAAGCTCCCCCCTAGTTGTTTACTACCGTGGCGGTGGCTTTATTTTCACGACTGCAAATAATACCATGGTACACGAGTTCTGTGATCAACTTGCCGCGCACCTCCAGGCTGTGGTGGTCAATGTAGGCTACCGAAACGCACCGGAGCACCGCCTTCCAGCTGCCTACGACGACGGGGTGGAGGCTTTGCATTGGATTAAGTCAACCCAAGATCCATGGCTGACCAAGTTCGCTGACTTGTCCAATTGCTACCTAATGTGAACTAGTGCTGGTGCAAACATAGTCTATCACACAGCGTTACGTGTATCCCAACAGCTTATGGATCTTGAACCCTTGAATATTAAAGGTTTGATCTTTCACAACATTTTCATGGGAGGACTGGAAAGGACGGAATCAGATATCAGACTGGCGACCACCGGCTCTAATTTTTCGTTATCTTTAAGCGATACGATGTGGGATTTCGCTCTCCCTGTCGGTGCAAGCCGTGACCATGAGTATTGCAACTTGATGATGGGTAAACTTGACGATGATATCAGTCGGATCAAAGACGCTGGTTGGCCGGTGATGATGGCCATTCGTGACGAGGATTTGATAATAGATCGTCAGGTTAAGCTTGCAAAGACTTTAGAGTTAAGAGGTATAGAGTGCACTTGTTTCTACAGTGACGGTGAACACGGGATTGAATATTTTGACAAAGCCAAAGCCAAAGAGTTGTACAAGGAGATATCGCGTTTCATGTCTTCAATTAATGTTAAAAAACTTGAGAAGTTAACAAGTAGGTAATTAATGATACCAAATGAGTTGATCAATCATGTTTATCAGTTGTAGCATGTACTTATTGTCATTTGCAAGTGCAAGTTGGTGTGTTATTTGTAAATCAAGACATAGTTCTTGAGTTGTTTAAAAGAATCATTGTAAGGTTGTATTTTTACATATTTAATAATATATATTTGAAGCTCAAATTAAAAATATGGAATGGGGTTACGTTACTTACGTATAAATATTGATTAATCGATCCCGGCCACCTGTCTAGGTTTGACTCAGACAATATTTAATGTAAGGATCAAAATCACGTGTAACTAGCTGGTGATCATATTTAAATTATTTTAAACTAGTAGTATTACCCGACGTGTTGCGTCGAGCAGTGTGGTAAAACCCAGATGGTGACAAAACACAAGCATTGTTGGTTCCGGACGTTGAGGTGATAAGTCGACGTGAATTCGGTCGGTTTTCATCACATTCATAACGGTACCGTAACTAAAAAATAAAATTGGTATTCAGTTTGTTTTCGTTACATTCATTACGATACTTGTACCATAAAATTGTCATGGACCAATAAGGTGCCGCAAAGTGGCCCAATGGGAACTTTGCGACACCAAACTTGTGTATTATACTTATTAGTAATAATTACCGCACATCATAAATGTTGATAATAAGGTCGTTTGCCATGGATCACAAGATCGATTCTCACTTGTGATTGGAGGTTTGAGTTTTTTTAATAGAGACTCAAGTTTGATTCTTATTTAATTGTGTCATTTTGGGTGGATATTGACAATGAAAAATTTGGGCTAAGCATTGTACAAAGGTTGTCGGTTTGAACCCGAGTCCACCCGATTTTTCGTCCCTTCGTGTGTTACGCCAGAGAGTTCTGCTCTTGTGGTGGCACAACGACTGTCAAGTGGCAGCTGACGGTAGAGGTGCGCAAACAGTTTAAAACTTAAAACCGGTTTGGGTTAAAATAGGTTCGGTTTGGTAAACGAAAGTTAAAATCGGTTTATGATCGGTTTCGGTTCGTGTTGAAACGGGTTTTTACCATATTACGATCGGTTGTGGTTCGGGTTTTGATCGCTCGGTCGGGTTTTAACCGGTTTTGGTTCGGTTAACCGGTTTGGAACCGGTTGTGGTGGAGAAACCGATTCCGAACCTACGGTTTCAATCGGTTCCAAACCGGTTACACAATCAGTTTCAAAGCAGTTCGGTTTTGATTCGAATTTCGTGTCGGTTCGGTTAACCGGTTTATTTGCCCGCCTCTATCCAGCAATATTGTTTTTCGGTGGAACGCCCAAACCGAACTCTGAAAGTTAGAGTGAGCCCAGTTAAGACAACATAGTCTGGTCAGAGTGAGCCAACACAATTCTTCAAATTTGAAGAGTGCGGTAGCATAAATATAAGAAAGTCGTCGTTTCTTATGATCATAATTATAAGACGCTTTAATAGACATTAATAATTAACGAGTGGTGTACCATGTACGTTGTTTTAATAGACATTAAACTATTGAAGAGCAATGCAAACATAAAAATGATATTACTTTTTCCTCCTTGAAAAGGAAGCACGTTACCTTAAATAAAGAAACCTAGAGTACAATTTTGCATTTTTTCTTTTTTTAAAAGAAGAGAAGTGAGTTGTACAAAAAATATTTAAAAAAAAATCCTTAATATGATTGTATGGGTTGTAAATTTTATTATGAAATTTAATGTTTAAAATAACTTTTGATGTACAAACCAACTTTCCGGATGTAAATAAACCAAACATTCACTAAGTTGTTTGATGAGAAGTTTGTTTATGGAATAAAACAATAACATAACTTAATTTTTTGTTTGTGTTATTAAATAAACAAGTGTAAATGCATTTATCAGATGTTTGTAAAAGTTCATTTATGTTTGTTTATAAAAAAATTGATTATTTAATATCAAAAATTGTTATAGAAAGAAATTGATTATTAAGCCTTTTCCATTGTTATATAATCAACCCATAACTTTTTTGAAGTTTGATTTTATGGTTAACCCTCAACAAACCAAAGGTTAACTATCTGGAATATGATAAAGGAAAGACGAGAAATTTTGGGTTGTTTAACTATCTGAAGAGGTAGGTCCCAGCAGAGCCCAGTTGGACCCCGCAAGACTCACCTTGAAGAGGAACGTCTGCGCAGAAACCAACTGGATCCGCAGGACCAACCATGCTCAGAGACGTGACGTCCTTACGCGCAGTACGCAAGCTGTTCCCGCAGGAAATGCCTCCCAATGGTGAAGGACTCCGCCTGTCCCCGCAGCCTCGGATACAAGCCATCAGGGAAGGCCACCCGCGCAGCAAGGCTACACGCACAAGGCACTTAGCTCTCAATCACTCGGTGTCACCTGAAGAAATGAGCGAAGCCGGGAACTACCCCGCACAAGGGCGGGAGGGGGAATACTCCCGCCCAAATAAGCCAGTCCGTACGATACAGGAAGATCTTCTGTACTGTACCTGACGAGGTATGGGAAAAAGATCTGACTAAAGATACGACAGCTTATTGACAACAGTATGGCGAGCAGCATGCTCCTGTACTGTGTCACTATTAGCCGCTGCCTACTCACCAACTACTGCCATACCACGTGCGTAGCCGGCAGTTGGTGGAAAAGGAATAGTACACAGCAGGCCTGGTCACTATCAGCCGCTGCCTACCCACCAACTACCAGCAGGGCACGTGAGTAGGTCACTGTTGGTGGAACAGGAACACTGTTGCAGCCGGCCACACCTCCTTGGAAACCTATCTTCGGCTATAAATACCACAAATGGTATGACCATCGGATGGGAACATATTTTATCTTGTATCATCATATATACCTGATATCTGCTCTAGCAATCTCTTAATATACATTTATATTTAAAGAGCAATCTAGTCTGATTCTCATGCCGGAGGGTGGTCACAAGGAGGAACCCCCCCTTCTCAGTGACAAGCTCACGGTGTCTGTTTTGCAGGTTATCAGAAGAACCATCTTCTCAGGGTCTAACCCCTCGTGGGAAACAGCTATCTAACCCCCAGGTTACCAGTAATCTGCCCGGGGTCCAGTTAGTGTTTCTTCATTGGCGCCATCCGTGCATAAAGCTAGAACATTTTTCTCCAGTTTTTTCAAACTTCTAAGATGGTTAAAGAAACTCCGGTAACCACAACCCCAGCTACTGGGGGGAATACCGGCAACACAGTTTTTACAAACACTACCCCGGCTACCCAAGCCGGGGCAAGTGAAGTAAATTTTACGAACACTACCCCAGCTACCCAAGCGGGGGCAAGTGCAGTAAATAATCGCTCACTGGGATTCACCGATACCCAGTTAGAGAAACGAACAAGACTGCCCCCGCCAAACACTCGATGAAGTTAAGGCATGGGCGGAGGCACGTCAGAGGGAATTCCAAGCTGAGTTGGACGAACGCTTGCGTTCCGTCCAACAGGCTGACAAATTCGAAGATTACTTGGATGACTCGGAGGAATCCGACTCCGACGCGAACCCTCGCCATAGGGCAAAAGGGAAGCGTAAGGAAACGGATTCCCAACCGAGAAGGCATTTTGGACAAGCCTTCAAACCAAAAAGCACAGGTGGAAGTCCACGAGACTTCTCCAAAACATTCAGACCAAACGTTGCAAATGCGGGAACGTCCAAATTTGCAAGGGACATTGCAGAAGCAATCGCCCCAAAAAGTGCCAAACAAATGTCCAGCATAGGCACATATGATGGTATATCCGACCCAGATGATCATTTGAACAGATTCATAGCGGGGGCAACCGTCAGTAGTTGGACGGAACCTACATGGTGTTACATGTTCCAAATGACACTGGTCGGGGCTGCTAGAGCGTGGTTCGATCGTCTACCGGTCAACCACATCTACGACTGGGCAGACTTCCAACAGAAGTTTAGCCAACACTTCAGCCAGCAAAGAAAGTATACCGAGGAGCAATGGACAATCCTCAAGTGCATTCGAGAAAAAGATGAATCTTTGCTAGACTTCATAACTCGCTTCAATTCGAAGAAACTAAGTCTGGGTAACATTAGCGAAGATCTTGTTCGCGCTGCCTTTATTCAGGGCGCGAACGACCCAGAGCTCATCCGCACCTTAACGGGTAAAGATGGCATGCCATCCACATGGGATGCCATCATGACAGCAGCAAAACGCTTTGCGGAAACGGAGAAGCAACTGGGTAGAGATCTCCCACAGAGCACAAACCTCTACACCCAGAAAACAAGGGAAGACAACGTCCTTACCGCCCGATTAAACAAAAAACGAAAGCTAGGCATTTGGCAGTCAAGGGTAAACTTTGACACCTCATCCGGCTTGCAAAATCGGTTAGGCGGAAGGGATAACGTACAGCCAAATAAGAATAGATGGACGCCGCTCACCAAAAGCGTCACCGAGATATTTGCCACCGAGGAGCTCCCATGGCCAAAGCCTCAAATAATCCGACATCGTCACAATGCTGATAGGAGCAAATACTGTGACTTTCACAGGACAAAAGGCCACAACACTGAAGAATGCATAGACGTAAAGGACATGGTCAAAGCATTCGTCAGAGATGGGACGCTCGCGCACCTCGTGGCGCAATGAACGCTGAGTAGGCTGATGCGTGTAGAACCCCAGCCGGGGAAAACACGAATAAAATTCCAGCTTCAATGTGGAGACTACATGCTGCGTAAAGAACGAGATCCCGAACCAGGTGCGTATCGGCTCGATGGCACTCCCATCCCAACAACATGGAAGGGAGCTCATTTACACAGTTTGCATGTAAATCAATTCCAAATTTGTAAAGAAAAGGCCAAGAGCCACTTCTAATGGAAACGATTCTCCTTAAAACATTGACGCTGATGATTTTACATTTTTATGAACTATCAACACTAATGCCGGTTTTCACCGCATACATAAGTGTGAGTCGTTGCGTGGGGAAGGCGGCAAAACCCGCATAAACCCAAAAAACGACAAACCTTCACGCAGGTCAGTTGAAGGGGAAAAGTTCGGTTATCCCACTAAATGAAAGTGCCGGTCTATCCGCATGAATCATGAAAAAGGGAACTGAACACTAATCTATTGACAACCGCGCATCGAACGGTTAATTTATTCAACACGGATATGCTGGTTTTCACCGCATAATTACGTGAAGTCGTTGCGTGGGGAAGGCGGCAAAACCCGCATAAACCCAAAAAACGACAAACCTTCACGCAGGTCAAATATGGGTAAAGTTTAGCCATCCTACTAAGTGCAAGTGACGGTCCTACCCGCATAATCACGAAAGAGGAAGCAAAACTTCACACCTATTATCTACCACGTTCAAAGGTTAACTTATCCTCAGAAAGGATGAGGAAAACCTACACGCAGGTCAGATATGGGTAAAGTTTAGCCATCCTACTAAGTGCAAGTGACGGTCCTACCCGCACAATCACGAAAGAGGAAGCAAAACTTCACACCTATTATCTACCACGTTCAAAGGTTAACTTATCCTCAGAAAGGATGAGGAAAACCTACACGCAGGTCAGATATGGGTAAAGTTTAGCCATCCTACTAAGTGCAAGTGACGGTCCTACCCGCACAATCACGAAAGAGGAAGCAAAACTTCACACCTATTATCTACCACGTTCAAAGGTTAACTTATCCTCAAAAGATGAAAACCTACACGCAGGTCAGATGGTAAAGTTTAGCCATCCTACTACGTGCAAGTGACGGTCCTATCCGCACAATCACGGAAGAGGAAGCAAAACTTCACACCTATCTACCACGTTCAAAGGTTAACTTATTCTAAAACACTTGGAAAATTGCTAATTTAAACTAAAGTATGCAAGTCATATAACGTTTATAAAGCAAGGAATCCAATAAAAGAAGCGGTCTTACCCGCACAAAGATTTATATTTCACAATGATTCATTACAAGAATGGCCGGGTAACTACCCGCCTACAAGAAAATAAATCTATACAAGCTAAATCTATCCTAGCAGTGGGAAGGGATCTTCAGGATCAGGCTTCAGGGCCACTTCCACTTGGACCAGCACCGTCAGAGCGTGGCAGTTCAAGGAAAGCCTTAAGGATAGCTAGCCCATCATCAGCAGCAGCAACTTCATTCACCTTCTCCACCACCGGATGCGGGAAGGCGGCGTACTGATTCACTGCTTGGTAGTAAACAGCTTCAGTATCAACATTGTACAAAGGGAAGTTGGAAGGCGGGATGCCTTTCTCAACGAACCCTAGACCAAGCAGGAAACCGACCTTTTCCCCATCCTCGTGAGAAGCGTTGAGGGCTGCGCTCATAGCATCATCGTAAGAGGTCTCAGCAAAGACCCGATACACAACCTACAAGAAAATATACAAGTGTCAAAACCTTTTCTATTTACAAAGAAAAGCGTAAAGACAAGAAAAGCTTACCTGAGACAACGCTTCTCGAAGAAGCCATTCCTTGGCAACCAGAGCTTCTTGGAGGGCAGCTTGAGCTTCGTTACGGGCGCGTTCGGCTTCACTCTTGTTGAGGTTGGCAAGCAACACTTCTTTAGCCGCAGCCTCTTCGACGCCCTTTAGCTTCCGCTCAGTATGGTCAAGCACCCCCCTCTGGTCCAAGATCTCCTGGAGCTTTTTGGCGTCTTCCATCGCCAAGGCATCATGAGCCTGCTGGAGAGCCTCTAATTTGGCTTTAAGTTCTTCATTCTCCACGCGTAGAGGCTCAGCAACAGCTTCAGCCTTGGTGGCCCTCTCGGTTGCGTTCCTCGCAGTTTCCTTGGCCAGCCGAAGCTGTTCATTAACAGCTTGGGCAGCCTTGGAACGGGCCTCGAGTCGTGCCTGAACTTCAACCTCGAGGGCCTTGAAGGCCTTCTCCTTTTCCGCAGCTACGGCGGAAAGCCTTTGGTTCTCTTCCCGGACAGCCCGCGCCTGAGCCACTTCTTTAAGGCGAGCTGCTTTTAACTTGTCGTTTTCACGACAAAGCAGCTCGACACGCGGCTGCATCCGGGCCAGGAGAACCCGAAGCTCATTGGTTAGCCTACCCTCCTGGTAGCTAGCCATGGCTTCCCCCAACGCACCACTGGGAGCAGCGTGACGAGCCCATTCCACGCACTCCACAGGGGTACGAAGGGTTGTTCCTCGGCGAATGTTCCATCGTGGAACATACACTTCATTGGAATCCGACACTGCAAAAAACAAAGCAGTTAGGAAAAGATGATAAAGAAAAAATATATGAAAAGGGCCAAAAGAACCCTACGCACCTGTAGGGTCAATTACAGGCCGATAGCCGCCGAACCCAACACCTGAACCCAACGGAAATCCATCCAAGAGGTCAGGCAGATGGGAAGGTGGCAGAGATTGGCGAGAAGCCCCATGCGTACCTGATGGATCGGCCGTCATTGCCGATGGCGGGGGCATGGTAGCAGCCGCCGCGGTCGCCGCCGCGGAATCCGCAGCAAAAGTAACCGCCGGCTCGGTGAAAGATGCTGTAAAAATAGCACTCACAGCCGGCGGTGACGTCATCTCAGCTGGAACAGTCGGCTCAAAGGAGTGAGCAACTGAACCAGCGGAAGCAGGCGCAGGCGCCTGGGTCGACGCCTCAGGTAGGCTGACCAAGCCTACCGTCATTGGCGGGGAGGTACTACTCTGCGCTCCACCCTGGAATGCGTCAACATCCACGCCTGCGTAAAGAAGATAAGTGTTAAACAAGGCCCAATTACAAATTTTGTCCTTTAAAAAAAGCCAAATTACGGTTCGTGTCCTTTCCTTGCAGGCGGTGTCCTTTAAACTTTTTTTTCCTACAAGTTTTGTCCTTTACGCTAACTGGGTTAGAAAAAGTCAGTTAAGTATGACATGTGCCAGACATGTGATGGGCATAATTGTAATTTTAGTGTATCTTTAAATTAAAAAAAAAAAAAGAAAATGTTAAGTTTCCCCTCCTTTCTCTCTTCTTTCTCTCTAAGCCACCACCATCACCATGAACTCCGGCCACCATAAACTCCGGCCACCGCAAACGATCCCTATCACCCGAACCCGACCCATCCTTTTCCAAAACCCGTATCCCTATCACCTGAACCCGACCCATCCTTTTCCAAAACTCCGGCCACCATGAAGCCCAAACCCACAGCTACCGCCACACACCAACCTTTCTTAAATCGGCCACCGCCAGCCACCGTCACAAATTCCGGCCACCAGAAACAACCACACCACCATACCGCAACCACCACTACACAAAAGCCAACACCTGCAACTGCCACCATACCGCAACTCTCTCTCACTCTCTCTAGAGCAAACCTCCACCACCGTCCACTCCACCTGCCGCCACCATACCAGCACCATCCAACTATAACCACCTTCATTATCTGATTCTTATTCACCTTCATCAAATCCCCTTAATCCTATTCACCTTAATCAATTGCTTCATTTCAATTTCAACCTCTGTTACAAAAAAGGTGGGTTTGGGTTTCCCAACATATCCACAAATAGTTGATTCTTCTTCCTTGCCGGTCGGAAAAATGACCAACCCATTCATTTTCTTTCATCTAAAATCAACCAAACCTGTCAATCCTCTTATCCTGTCGTTTCTTCAGTCTCTCTAAACTCTGCTTCAATGGCATCATCTTCCACACTCTCTACGGTGACTCTACGCGCCTTCTCTTATCCTCCACGCGCCACCACCACCACTCAATGTCTTTCCCCCAAACAAACCCTAGAATTCGGCCCCAAACTCACCCACCGGTCCACATTCCTCCGTCCAGTCGCCGCCGTGGCAGAGGAGAAAGTCGTCCAGCTGGGCGATGACATCTCAAACCTAACCCTAGCTCAGGCACAGTCTCTGGTCGAGTACCTTCAGGACAAGCTCGGAGTCACCGCCGCCTCATCGGCTTGTTTCCAGGAGATGGTGCCGGATGTGGTGGTGTTGGTGTGGAGAGAGAGAGAGAGAGAAGATGGGAAGAGAGAGAGAGAATCATTTTAATATATATTAGACAAATTACAGGCGAAAAGACAAAAATGCCCTCACATGCGCCTCACGTGAGGGTATTTAACTGACTTTTTCTAACCCAGTTAGCGTAAAGGACATAACTTGTAGGAAAAAAAAGTTTAAAGTACACCGCCTGCAAGGAAACTTAGAAAAGGACACGAACCGGTTTTTGGCTTTTTTTAAAGGACAAAATTTGTAATTCTGTCGTTAAACAATATCAAACTATGAAGATAAAAGCTAAAGTTGTACTTACGGGTTTTCTTGAGCCTGAAAGTACGGACGGGCGGGGATGAACCCGATGGAGCCGGCCTCTTCACGCCGGTCACCGTCGTCATCCTGGGCTCTTCGGTGACAGTTGTCACAGCCTCCGGAATGGTGATCTTGTCACCACCGGGATTCCCCGCCACCTCTTCGCTCTCGGTCTCCGAGTCAGACCGAGGCGGTGGATCGGCTGTGGAGGCCACCTTCTCCTTCCCCTTCCCGCCGGCAGCCTTCTTCTTCCGCACCAACGGAGGACCATCTGCGGATTCCTCATCAGAACATACGATTAGAGGAATTCCAGCAGAGGTTTCAACATTGAGGGGGCGAGGGTCGAAGAGCGCCTTACCTAGCCGACGGGCGCTAAGGATCTCATGGCCTAGCGGATAGACCTCCACGAACCGATCCGCCGTTTGTTCCAGGATGGGCAACTCGTTCTCGTCCAGAGCACGAGTACCCATCCGAGCGGGACCGTCAGCCTCCCGCGGGTTCAGGAGCGACTGCAAGTCGTTCCCCTCTGAAATAAATAGGAAAGAAGTTAGAAGAAATTCAAAATCAACAAAAAGAAACAAAGCATACCGTAAGGAACAGAGTTCGAACCGTATTCGAGGACGATTGGGATCTTTTGCGCATCGGCAGCCTTCCACACCCGGCTCATCCCCAGCATCACCATCCCGGACTCCGCAAACCGGTAAACCAGAGATTGGACCCGAGATATCTTCGCAAACCATTCCGCCTCCTGGTAGTTTGAGGCGTGAAGGCTGGGAAGTGCTTGCCCGTTCTTGAATTTCATGGCAATGGGGATGGCGCGAGCGGATATGAAGAAAAACTCCCGCTTCCACGAGCGAAGACTGCGCTCGGTCGCGCAGATCTTTAAACCCTTAATCCGGGTTGTCAACGTGTACCACCCCTGGATGCACCTCCAAGTATAGAAGGTCATTAGGCGGTCGACTTAGGGCTCAATGCCCAAAATCCGGCACACCCACTCGAAGTGGCGAATCTTGGCGATCGCCATGGGGTGCAACTCGGTCAAATGAACACCGTGCCTCTCAAGGACACGGTAAACAAACTTTGTCAATGGGAACCTAAGATTCCCATACACAAAGAATGCAGCATATACCCCGATCTTGCCTCTGGGGGCATCGTACACCGTCTGGTGGGGTTCAGGAAACTCAGGCTCGAGAGACTCGAGCATGAACTTCCTGACGACGTACCGATACAGATCGCCAGGCAGAGCACACTGGCACTCGCCAGCAGTACTCTTGTCATCGACTGCAGATTCGAGATCACGAGACATCTTGTGAAAGAAGAAGAAAACGATTTCGGGAGAATGCTTGCCTGAAAAGGTGAGTATTCGCCGGAAATCGCAAAGAAGATGAAGAGAAGAGTGAAAGTGTGAATTACAAAGAGCCCTCTACCCCTTTATATACTAATCGCAATTAATGCGATGAAATTAATGCGGAAGAGAGAGAAAACGAAGGTGCAATGAAACTATGACACGTGGCAAAAAGCAAGCTGGCAACACCTGTTGACAGGACGCATACCATTAATTTCGCGGCCACGCGCCCGAAAAATCGCGCCCACGCGCCTGAAAAAGCGTCTGGAATGACCATGTACTGTCACGTCACCATAACTTCCTGCACGATCTGACACAGTCAGAAGAAACCGTCGCACGACGTTTCAGAGTTTTGGACTGTTCTTCTTTCCACCAACTCTTCGAATTTCAAAATTCAAAATTCAAAAAGATCAAAAAGTAGGCGGGAAAATACCCCTTACCTTGGCAAACAAGTAACCGTAAGACGGATGCGGGTACAGTGTTAAGGCAAAACCTTTCACATACCTAGCACCCGCAGGGAATTGAAGCCAAGTAAACATTGGCAAACAAGTAACCGTAAGACGGATGTGGGTACAGTGTTAAGGCAAAACCCTTCACATACCTAGCACCCTCAGGGAATTGAAGCCAAGTATACCTCGGCAACCAAGTAACTATAAGACGGGTGCGGGTACAGTGTTAAGGCAAAACCCTTCACATACCTAGCACCCGCAGGGAATTGACGCCAGGAATACCTTGGAAGTAAAGTAACCGTAAGACGAGCGCGGGTACAGTGTTAAGGCAAAACCCTTCACGTACCTAGCGCTCCGCTGGGAATTGAAACCAAGAAGGATCTTCTGGGCAATGCTTGCGGAAACGGAAATAACATCCCCGCATAGCGGGAACGTCGAGAACTACGTTGTTTGAAGCTCCAGGATGGAATTGGTGGTTTTAACATAATTGATCACTATGTTCAAAACTACCAAAACCTCATGGAGAATCCACACAAGTGGGACTCAACGCTCCTGACTTGCGAGGAGGTTACAGACCTACCCGCATCATACCCAAAGACCAAGCAGGAAACTCGGGAATTTCTGCAAGTGACAAGGACTTCCGCGGGAGGAATCCCCATGGAAAACCTTAAAAAACCCTTTTCAAAACCCTTTGCTTAAGTCCAAAAGTTCACCTCACTTTATTAAACACTCATGAGAAGAACATTGGACTGGGGGGACTTGAAGAGGTAGGTCCCAGCAGAGCCCAGTTGGACCCGCAAGACTCACCTTGAAGAGGAACGTCTGCGCAGAAACCAACTGGATCCGCAGGACCAACCATGCTCAGAGACGTGACGTCCTTACGCGCAGTACGCAAGCTGTTCCCGCAGGAAATGCCTCCCAATGGTGAAGGACTCCGCCTGTCCCCGCAGCCTCGGATACAAGCCATCAGGGAAGGCCACCCGCGCAGCAAGGCTACACGCACAAGGCACTTAGCTCTCAATCACTCGGTGTCACCTGAAGAAATGAGCGAAGCCGGGAACTACCCCGCACAAGGGCGGGAGGGGGAATACTCCCGCCCAAATAAGCCAGTCCGTACGATACAGGAAGATCTTCTGTACTGTACCTGACGAGGTATGGGAAAAAGATCTGACTAAAGATACGACAGCTTATTGACAACAGTATGGCGAGCAGCATGCTCCTGTACTGTGTCACTATTAGCCGCTGCCTACTCACCAACTACTGCCATACCACGTGCGTAGCCGGCAGTTGGTGGAAAAGGAATAGTACACAGCAGGCCTGGTCACTATCAGCCGCTGACTACCCACCAACTACCAGCAGGGCACGTGCGTAGGCCACTGTTGGTGGAACAGGAACACTGTTGCAGCCGGCCACACCTCCTTGGAAACCTATCTTCGGCTATAAATACCACAAATGGTATGACCATCGGATGGGAACATATTTTATCTTGTATCATCATATATACCTGATATCTGCTCTAGCAATCTCTTAATATACATTTATATTTAAAGAGCAATCTAGTCTGATTCTCACGCCGGAGGGTGGTCACAAGGAGGAACCCCCCCCCCCCCTTCTCAGTGACAAGCTCACGGTGTCTGTTTTGCAGGTTATCAGAAGAACCATCTTCTCAGGGTCTAACCCCTCGTGGGAAACAGCTATCTAACCCCCAGGTTACCAGTAATCTGCCCGGGGTCCAGTTAGTGTTTCTTCACTATCTAAATCAGATTCAAGAAAATAAAATATACAATATATGTAGTTATACACTTAACATACTGAACATATTTAGTTATCCATAAAATAAACATGACTAACTACCACTAGAACAAGAGTAATATGTGTTTTTAATATGTCATTGTACCAAAATATACGGTGTTAATAGAATTTCCAACAAAAGAAAACATCATGTGACTCCAATCCAAATAACATAAGTCCAGCCCAAATAGGTCGAGTATGAAAGCAGGTTAATAAGTTAATATAAAAAAAATACGTTAAATATAAAACAAATATACATATTCATGTAAATATAAACCCACCCGATCGTATAGTCACTTAACTGAGGAAGCACACGAGCCGAGCCGCTCTCAAGCTTGAATTGATAAAAAGCTCGAAGCGAGACGAGCTTTTTCGAGCTAGCAGCAAGCCCGACCGTCGTTTAATTGTTAACACTCTTTTAGTTATCGAGCACGAGCTCGAGCCTCAGTCAAAACTCCTTTAGTTATCAAGCTTGAGCCTCATTCAAAGCTCCTTTAGTAATCGAGCAAGAGCTCGAGCCTCGTTCAAAGTTCCTTTAGTTATCGATCACAAGCTCGAGCCTTGTATGAAAGTTCGTTTAGACTTGTTGAGCATTAACAAGCCTTACGTATTAAGTTTTACCTTTTTTGAACTTATTTGTATTATTATTACACTACATTACTACATAGCCAAGCTCGAGACGAACTTTGGCTCATTTATGTTACTATGCAAGCTCGGGCCAAGCCGAGCTTAGCCTCACGTCTTCTCAAAATATGTAAAGATAATTAAAAAATTATATAAATTAGTTAATAAATAATAAACAAGCCAACAGAAGCTTAGAAAAACGATTCACTAGCCTAACTCAAGATTTAGGAAAAGAGGTCGAGTCTCGTAGGTCAAAGTGAGTCAGGCTCGATTTGCCTCATTTACGCCCTATTTAGCGTGTCTTATATTTTTTAATTTTGAATAAATCCAAACCTAAGAAACTATTTAGAAACCGGTCAAGTACAACTATTAATGTGCTTTAGTTCAAACTAGATATGAGCAAGAGGTAACATGCTCTCAGGTTTGAATTCGATTCCGATAAGTTTTTATCACAATGGGCATTTAGGCAACATATTTTCCTCATAACAGAACATGATGGGCTTGTGCTCTCAGGTTTGAATTCGTTGATTTAAGTTTATGTTATAATCTTGTTTTCTTTTGTTCGGTTTCTAGCTTCTTGCTAGCTGTGCTAATGAAATTTGCCGATCTTAAAAAAAAACAGCTAACATACAAGTCAAAAAAGTTACAATACTTTTCCGTATTATCTTACTTTACCCATTTACTGGGTCCCACAACTCACACTCGACCACCCACTAAAACTTTTATAAATAAACAACATATGAATCACCATTACCTACACATCCACATGATCTTCACCTCCAGCAACCATTTCCATGCCGACCATAATTTCTTCTTCGTCACCATCTCCAGCAATTAGGATTCGCTCCGTGTGGGCACATAACCTTCAACCCGAGTTCCGTCTGATCGAATCCATAATAGACGACTTCCCTTACGTTTCGAGTTCCCAGGTGTCGTCGTTGTGGGTTTCCGTCACCACAACTGTTACCAGCACTACTCGATCCTTAAGTCGAATACAGATGTCTTGAAATTGATTCAGGTCGGACTCACATTAACCGATTCCAACGGGAACTTGCCCGATTTAGGCGAACCCAACACGCGCTACGTCTGGGAGTTCAATTTCAGTGACTTCGATCCCAAAACTGACCAGCATGCTTCGGAGTCCATTGATTTGTTGGGACGGCAAGGGATTGATTTCGATAAGAATCGTGTTTTCGGGATCGATTCGGTTAAGTTTGGAGAGCTGATGATGTCATCCGGGCTGGTGTGTAATGAGGATGTGAGCTGGGTGACGTTTCACAGCGCATATGATTTCGGTTATTTGATTAAGGTTTTGACCGGGAAGGTTTTGCCTGATGATTTGAATTTGTTCCTTGTGATGTTGAGATCGTTGTTTGGTGATAAAGTGTATGATGTTAAGCATATGATGAGGTACTGTGACGGGTTGTTTGGTGGGTTGGACCGGGTGGGTGAAATGCTTGGGCTGGAGCGGGTGGTTGGGAAGTGTCACCAGGCCGGGTCGGATAGCTTGTTGACGTGGCATGTGTTTACGAAGATTAGGGAGCGTTGTGCGGGTGGACCGGAGAAGTATGCGGGTGTACTGTATGGGTTAGAAGTTGTATGAGGTGTTAGATGATAGATAGTACCCTTGGGTTCTTATTACTTTGTTAGCAAATCAATCAGCATATGTAAATTTGTGGGCTTTTTAATATCAATTTCATTTGGGTATATGTATACTATACACAAACTTACAATGCACATATGCAATTGGTGTTTTTGCTGTTCAATAGGAACACACCTTGGATTGGGTTGATCTATAACATTAGAAAGTAAAATGTTTTACTAGTTTATATAGATAAGAATTATACCCGTAACAATCAAATTCACGAAAACTATAACATTGTTTGTTTGTTTAGTAGATTGGCATCTTTTGGCTTTGGGCTTTTCTGGCTGATTGGTTTAGGCTGATGTTAGTAGAGTATCATGGAGACATTTGATTTTTTATAATATATTTGTAAGTCAGTTAAAAGTTTATATGGTTGTGCATGGTGCATATACCCATAGCAAGCAAATCCATAAGACTCAGCAAGCTGAGTTGGATGAAATAGACAGGGAGCCACATGTAGCCAAGATGAGAGAGATTGTGATCATTGTGAGGGGGAGAGGTGAGCTATGACTTGGGTGTAACATTGCACAAGAGGGGGAAGACGGACACGTTGAGGTGGCACCGGGCAAGGGGGATGACGGGCTGTAACCCGTTGGAGATGGTCCAATTGGTATTAAAGGATATGTCACAATGGTCACCAGGTTCGTTATTGAGAAGTTTGATAGGAAGATTAGTTTCCTATGTGGAAGGTTCACCGTTCACATATGTGTGTTGTAGTCTTGTAGATACATTTTTTAAACAGTGAAGACCATTATTACACTGTTAACCAATAAGTGTTTGTTACTTTACAAACCGAAATATACTAAATGTTTGTTTATATTGAATGTATTTGTTATAATTAACAAGCCAGCCCATATAAATCCTCGGCCACTATCAGTTTCTATGAACATGTCTAGTTAAATGATCCAAATTCAAATTTAATTAACTTGTAACGTTCCTAAAAAAGATTTATATAACACATTACACATATGGGTAAGATTAAGTGAGAGAATGCAAAAAAAAAAAAAAAAAGAGGGGGGGGGGGGGGTGGTTAAAAGAAGAATGGGGGGATGTTATTGTTACGTTCCTAGGTGAGAGGTGCTTTCACATTCCTTAATAGTTTTTACCCGATTATTTTATTTAAAAAAAATACTTATAAAGGTTAGAGCATCAAGTGGTGTACACAAATTGAGTCAATGACGTGGAATTTCTCTTTATTAAATTCCTTTTTATATTCTTATTAGATAACTTAATAAAAGCAAAAGTATCTTTATGATTGGTGTGTATGTGGGCGTCAACAAGCCTAAATGAGCCAAACTTCTCTGGCTTTAAGTCTTTAACCTTAGCATTCTCATCTTATTCTCTTGTATTTGTGTGGGGGAGTTTTGTAAATTATATGGTATGGTTGTGAGTAATGAAGAGAGAAAATGTTATATGAGAAAGTTAAATTTGAGATTTCATTGTTCATACCGTATAATATTTTAATATTTTCTAAAAATAGTTATGAGTGAAAGAGAGAGAAAAAAATAATAAAAGTATAAAATGTATTATTTAATTAAATAGAAAAGAGAAAATACAGTAATTTATGGTATGATATATATGGATATATGGTATGGATTAGGTTGTGAATGCTCTAACTCATTTAAACTAAAGCTTGACTTTGACTCATGAATAATTTATAAAACCGAGCTTGGCTTGAGTTCGTTCGGACATTTTGTTATTTTCAGTTATTTTATGTGATTACATATAAATTTTATATAGTTATTTTATTATATTTATATAAATTATTTATGTTTCCTTTTTACTTTTCTTTATGAAAAGTAATATTTTCTTTTATGAATTTGTATATATTTAGTGGTAAGCAAACCCAAGTTCAAACCCCACTAACAACATTTTGGAAGGGATATTGGTGGCTCAATGAAGGAAGATTGAAATCTTTGTGATCTCCAGTTCGATCCTGAGGGCGTCCGGGTTATACCATAAGTGGGCCTTCAGGTAGGTGGATTTTTCCCAGAACTGGAGATAACTTGGAGGCGTTTAAGGACTTCGTGCGGCTAGGTTGAGCCAACTGACGGTGACCTTTTGTCATTGGGTCAACTCGTACAAAGTACTTAGGCAATTCTGTTTGTTGGCCGTTAAAAAGAAAGTAAGAAAAACAGTATAATTAAATAAACATATATATTTTTTTTGTTTTTTTTTTTAAATTTGAATCAATGACCTACCCCCATTCATCCCCATTTCACCCCTGAAAGATTCATTGACAAATAACGGATTCATTTTAATGTTTTCAACTTTTCATTTCATAAAACAATCTGATACTAGTCAAAGAAAAGGATAATAACAAACTCAAATCCAGCCGTTTAGGCAAATTAAATATACTAATTATAATAATTAATTTATACCTTTTTCAAACCAACAACTTTGCTTCCTAATCATGAAACTTATTAAAAATTAGCAATTAGCAAAAAGTAATATACCCCACCTCAGTAATACCCCTCACCCCACTCTCTTACTCCTTCAATTCCCAATACAAACACACACACATACACACACTCACCATTGTTGCTCATCACAAGAATCTCTATACACATTTTGACTTCCTCTTAAGGTAAATCTTCATTCCCATTAAAGATCCATCCTTTTATCATTACATCCAAATGGATTTGTTGATTTCTAATCAGATTTGATCTGTTTTCGATTGACCCCTTGTGGGGTACTTTCTGTATAAGGTTTTTTTTTTTTTTTTTTTTTTTTGAATTAATAATCTTTTTTTGGTGAATTGAATTGGGTGTTGATCCAATTAGGTTAATTCTTGTTTAAAGATTAAATTCAGTTTTTGTTTCAGAATAATATTGGAAGAAGATGCTGGGTGAGCTCATCATAAACAGTCTTGTGTAAGCAAGCAACTTCCATTTATTAAATTTAATCTTGATTTCATCATTAATTTAATCTGGATTTATATTTTGCCATTTTGGTCAAAATTGGTGATGTTTGGATATGGGTACAGGTTAATCCTTGGATATGCATATCCAGCTTTTGAGTGTTTCAAAACCATTGAGAAGCATGGTTCAGGGAATTCAGAATTAAGATTTTGGTGTCAATATTGGTAATTTTCTTTCTTATTATTTTCACAATTTCAGACTATATTGGTTGTTGGTCATATTAACTATATTTGATGAATGTGACATTTTAGTTGCCTGTTGATGTTTTAATCTTACAAATTGAATAATCAAACATATCCTTTTCAAAGAAAATCTTGGTCAAACTTACCCTTTTAAAAAGGTCAAACCTTTTTTCCATCAAATGTGAATTGTTAACTGAAACTTGATTGTTAGTTATGAATTTTTTGCAGGGTCATAATTGCAGTTGTTACAGTTTTTGAAAGAATTGGTGATATATTCATTCCATGGTATGCATAAAAAGTTCTCTTTATTATATAATCGATGCACGTTTTCTTCATCGAAATTGTTTTGTGAATAATGTTTTGTAGGGTACCATTGTATAAAGAACTGAAGCTAGCACTCATCATCTACTTATGGTATCCTAAAACTAAGGTAAAAGATTATGATTTTTCATTTCACGAATTAATACTAGGGGGTGTGCAACAAACTGAAAAAAACGATCCGTAACCGAAATAACTGATAATAGCAAACTGAAATAACCAAACCCAACCCAAATATGACAGTCTGGGAAAATGTTTTCTTTCTTTCTTTTTTTTTCCAAAATACAAATTTCCAGTTCGGTTTCGGTTTTGCATATTTCGGAAACAGAAAAAACCGAACCAAACCCGTAAAACACAGGAAAAAAAACGGCTTTTTTGTTATTAAATAGTGTAGCCTAAAAGTTTTAGTCTAAAATGTGTGATAGTCAATTAAAATTTAACTAACAAAGAAAATTATGCCCAAATTTACTACTTAGGGGCGTTTTTTTCGGCCCAAAATTTGCAAACCCAAATTGCAAAACCTAAAAAACCAAAACCGAGCTGGACCCATTTTGAAAATTAAAAACCTAAAGACCTAAAACCAAATGCTTTTCAAAACTCAAAAACCAAATTTTTGGTTTTTGGTCCATTTTACTGTTTACCCCCAATACCGACCCGTGCACACCCCTACATTTTACCATTTTGGTTTCTAAAAAGGAAAGTTTATGTATGATTCAGGGAACAGGGTATGTATATAATGCAATGTTGAGGCCATTTGTAGCGCGGCACGAAACCGATATTGAAAGAAATTTAAAGGAAATGAGAGCGAAAGCATGGGATGTGGCGATTTATTATTGGCACAATTCATCAGAGCTCGGACAAACTAAATTTTTTGAAATAGTTCATTATTTAACTTCAAAACCGACAAGGTCAAGATCCGAGGTACCCTTTTTTTCTTTTCTGTTTTTAAAGAAAACCGATAAGCAAAAACTAAAGAAAAGATGATATGTTAATAGTACTAGCGACAGCAATAGTGATAACGATAGTGATAGTGAATTAGTGATAATGTGTTTTCCGAGCCTTCTTTGTGTATATTGAATTTGCTTTTAATCTTTTGAAATATATTGGAGAGTTTCTTGGAAGGCATAGTAACTTGGTGAATCTTGAATCTGTAAACGTCAATAAAGGCATTGCACGCTATAATCGTAATCATAATTCTTGTTGGTTCATTTAAACATGAGTAGAGCCAATCAGATAGAAATTATCCACTCAATGTATGAATTTTGTGCTTCCACATGACAATCATGTTTTTTGGTTCATTTTGTGCATTGCAAAATGTATATCATATATAATATACTACACAATTGAATTGATATCTTGGTGTCATTTTGCATGTCTCAAGTTCATCCACTTGACTTGTAAGGTTGTACCTATCACCATAATAGAAGTACAAACTATGTTGATATCATATGCAAGAGTTTGTATAATGTCTCACTTTAATACTTTATGAAGACAAAGAGAGGCGAAATTGATGGTTTTTATGTTTATGACACAAATAAAAGACACTTCGGCCCTACCGATTTGGTTGTTTAGTTGATTTACCATCAACATCAAAAGATATGTGGAGTTGTGGACCATTTTTTTTTATTTGTTACAAAAAACAACATGCACTAAATCCAAGTCGCTTCGGACTTACCGAGGCCCATACACTAGTGGGCTTTGTATTAAGAATATTTTACCAACATATTCTTGTAGCTGAATGTTCAAGCCTCTAGCCTAGAGGTGAAAAAAAAAAAACCTGGAACCGGTTTTTTGATACCCGGGTTTTTAATACTTGAATCTGTACCCGTAGGATACCAGTAGGGTATTCATTTTAGTACCATAACCCGTACTCGAACCGGACTCGATTTAGACCTGGTAATACCCGAACCCCCGAACCGGTTCCATACCCGAAACCGGGTTTTAAATACCCAATTTATAACCGAAATTACCCGAAAAATAGCTATAAAATACTCTAAAACTACCCCTAAAAAGTGCAACCCGTGAAAAATTCATATCTATACCCGAAAAATATCCGGAAAAAAACCCGAAAATCTGGTTTTTTTCAATACCCGGAAAAAGGGCATTTAAATACCCGGTTTTAGAATACATGGTTTTATACCCGAACCTGATACATAGACATGGTTTTTAGAGAAAATTACTCGGACCCGAACCCGACCCGGGTTTTGCTAATACCCAATTTTCTAATACCCGATCATAACCGAACCCGGTTTCATACCCGAACCTGAGTTTTTCTAATATCCGATTTGCGCACCTCTACTCTAGCCTCTAGTTGTCTCTTAAAATGATATGTTTGACCTTTGAGACGATATGAACCTTAATTTTCTATTCGGGACCAAAATCTTATTAATTTCTCTTTTTCTAGCTATCAAAACCCTAACTATTGTCCTTTTTTTCATTTTTTTATAAGTGTCGAAATAACCATGACGTCAAGAAGGGACATGCTCCACCACATCCCCATATTACTCCAACGTCGGTTCCCCAACAACAGCAGATCTAGAAGTAATATTCAGGGATATTTCAAAAAGAAAATATCGGATAGGGTATTTTAGTACATAAAACAGAGACTATAAAAGATATTCACTAATTTTACACTTCGTCGTGAAAGTTATGGGGTATACCGGACAACCCCTCAAATCCCTTAGGTCCTTCCATGTTCCCCAATTAGACCAGAATAATGACACGTGTGTGCCGAATGATCAGTTACAACAACCCGCCACGTGTCAAAAACGGTTATGATGCTATAACGAATGGCAAGCTACAATATAACGAATGAGTCGTTATACGTAACAAATGAAGCATTCAAATCTTCAACAAGATTTCCAGATCTTCATATTCTCATATCCAAAACTTAAACCCAAACCTCAATCAATTGTGTATTTCTCGTATGTAACAACACCAAAATCAACAAATAACAGCTTAAACAACTCATAAACACACCGCGGACAAACCCTGACTAATCCGAACCTTCAATTCTCAACCAAACTTGTCCGAATTCACACCCAGTACATTCGGATGATATATGTTGTATAGCCGATTCACACATTGTTCATTACAATCTATATGATATATGTTGTATAGCCGATTCACACATTGTTCATTACAATCTATATGATATTAATAGTTGGAAGCCACGTACTTAAACAATCAAGTTGGTGAACTTTATAATTTAAGAAAAAGAGAATAATAATTAGTACATATACTATTTTACAGTTTGTTTTGCTTGTTAAACATAATAAGATAATGAATTAAGCCATCATAGTCTTACGTTACATTTTTCGGTAAATAAAATGTTTACTATTTTAAACGTAATAAAATGTTATACCTTTATTATTATAACTATATTGTTTTTTCTAGCTCTGAATTTCATAAGAAAATATTAATTAATTAGTTCACTTTTTATGTTTATGTATGTACCTACATATATGTGTTGGATTCATTTGCCACAATTATTTTTTATCAATATTTGGTTAAAAAATAAATAAATATTACTAATTTTCATAGTTACTTTTAAAACATCAATACTTTAATTTAATCAATTCATCATATACAAAATAAAATTGGATATATACCATGATCAATGTGGTCACTCTTTTAACATCCGCCAACATGATTCAAATTTGCATCAGGTGACAAAGATTCCATTTTTTTTACTATTTTCCACTATATAAAGTAGTATTCCAATATTATTATTTTCCAATTTAAATCAAACACATTCCAAAATGAATATTGACAAGCTCACCACTGCTCTAACCATAACCTTCGTGGTCTCCGTCGTGGTTCTCTTCGCCGAACTCCTCTTCGTCCTCCGCCGCCGCCGCCCACCGTCCTCACAACCTCCCAATAATTATTCACCTAAGGAGTTACTCTATTTCTTCGGTTTAAAATCCCAAACAACACGTGTCGAGCCATCCGAGCCTACCACACAAAAACCGGACGTGTTTAAGTTGTTGGAGGCAAATGCGCCTTCACGGGTTCTTTGTACGATCAAAGAAGATGATAGAGAAGAGGTTGAGTCGACTACCGTGTCTGTCGTTGACTCGGTAGAGAATTCGGTGACTGAGAATGTGTCGTTGCAAGTGTGTGATTCGCCGGTGTTTTTTACTCCGATGGGATCTCCGTCGGAGATTGTATGAGTTAGCAGTGTTTGTTCGTTTATATTCATTTATGTTTGTTAGTTTGTTGTTAGTTATATTTAAGTTTGCCTGTTTATATATTATGAAATTATAATATCAACCATTAATCTAGTTTTATTACTATATTTTTAGTTGTTCATGGTTACTTGTAATAGCCTAATAGGTGTTCGCTTACTTACATTTGTTTATATTCGTTCGTCTATATTTAATTATACTCGTTCGTGTACATTCGCGTTTATGAATTGTTCCGTTTAGAACATGAGCGAATAAGATTATGTTTATTTTTTAAACACACGAAAGCCAACAAGAGAACAACGTTCGTTTGATAAAGTTTGACGGACAAATACAAGTACACTCCCGTTCATACTTGTTCTTGTGTTAGTTTTACAAGTTAACAAAACTGCTGGTTTAAAAATGTTGATGTTCTTGTTAGAGCTAGTTTGTGTTCTTGCTTATGCCTGTGTTTAAATTTATTTAAAGTGTGATAAAAAGTTGTGTTTTATGGTGTAGTTGAGGTTTTATAAATTTAGTTTTGAAAATAAATAAGAGTTTTAAAGGTAAATTTAAAGAGGAAGATAACTGGGGCATTTAATTTAACACTAAAAGTGTAATAATAAAATCTTAAAATCAAAAAATGTTTGGTATACTGAGGATAGGATGGTTTATAACGACACCAAAATCAAATTATATACTAGTTACGGTAAATCAATTAAAATAAATATGACCCATATAATAATAGAAAAACGGTTTCAGAGTTAATATATTCATAAATAAATTAATTTTTACTAAGACAAAGAGATAGTCATTGGGTTTGTCATCACCGAACCAAACACCAACCACATTTCACTTCTTCTGGCCTCAATTCAAAGTAGACGTGCACAATTCGGGTTCACCTTGAAAACCCGAACCGGTTCGGAACCGGTTTTTCTCACACCGGGTACAAAATGACACCGGTTCCAGTCAGGAACCGGTTCGGTTCCCGACCCGAACCGATGCCCAGAAATGCAAACTTTTAGGAACCGGGTAGGGTGGAACCGGAACCGGTTTTTACGTAAAAACCGGTTCCACCGGTTTTTTTTGAAATTTAAACATTATAGCCGTTAGGAACCGGTTCCAACGGCTATATAGCCGTTTTTGACCGTTGGAACCGGTTTTTTAACTATAAATAGGTTATCTTCTTTCTATAAATAGCAAGGTTTGTTTGTGTACTTGTTAAACCACTCCCAAAACTATAAAACATATTTCAAACCACAATTAACCTTAAACCGACAACAAATGGCAACCAATGATGACGTTGTTATTACCGTTGGAACCGGTTCCAACGGCTAATTGGTGTCTAAAAAACCGGTTCCAACGGCTATATTACCGTTGGAACCGGTTCCAACGGCTAGTTTGACTTTTGTTTGACCCTTCAAAAAAAACCCGTCGGAACCGGTTATTCTGGGTACGAACCAAACCGGTTCCAATTAAGAACCGGGTTGGAACTGGTACTGACATACAAATAGGAGAACCGGGTACGATTTTTGGGTACAAAAATACCCAAACCGGGTATTGTTCCAACCGGGTTGGAACTGGAACCGGTTCCGATTCGGTTCCACCAGTTAGGTTCCGGAACCGGTTTTTTTGTGCACGTCTAATTCAAAGTGTCTTCATCATGGGTGATCTCCTGGATTTTTTTCAATGTGTGCGTCTTTGAATAACACTTGAAACAAGTTAAGTTGTTTCGTACAGGTGGAGTAATAAACCTCATATCCTGTTACACTCTAACATGAGAACTTATAAATTCACATTTTCTATAGAATTGATATGAAAGAACTAGCCACATAACTTACAATAGTTTTAGCCCATAATCGAATCAACTTATATCACCATATCCAAATAGCAAAAACAATCAATGTCTTTTATAAGCTTACACTAATAAAAGAGGAAAAACTAGAAAATGTATCGGCACTCAAAAGTATCATGACCAAAACGCAGCAAGCATCAAGACGTAATCAACATCACACCGTAATCGATACCCAAACGTGCCGGTACTTAACCCATACAAGTAACAAACAACCGGAACATACCCAAATTACAACCATGTTATAGGCTTGAATGGTTTCACCTTTCACACTCTACTTATATAGTTATACTAGGTTAGAACCCGTGTGATACACGGGTGACGGGTTAGTAAAAAATTATAATTAAAATAAACAAAACAAAAACACAATGTAGTACACAGAGTCATAATAAAACAAAAACGATAAAAAAAATGATAATATGCACAATTACAAACATTTTTGTTAATATCATAAAGTTACCATTAGCATACACGTAATAGACATTAACGTTTTGTAGTAGTTAACAAACGTTACAAAACTTTAAAATTTTCTATTGATAAGCTTTCATGGAGACTAAATATATTTAGGCCATGTTGTACAAAGTTATATAGAAATTTGAATAAAACTCTTTAATTTCAAACCAAAATATAAAATTTGAGAAGTCCCATTTCATAAATTGGATTTAATCAAAGAACCAAAACGATATCATTAATTTATCGGAACCCATGTTTTTACCAACGAATCTCCTATGAATGTTTTAATTCTGTGTTGCATTCGATAAATCAATACACATGTTAATGAATATCAATTAAAACACATGTAAAAAAGAAGAAATCAAACAAACATTTTAATTCTAATGTATAAGACGAATGCAAAAGCAAACGACGA
Organism: Bidens hawaiensis; assembly: GCF_021521415.1. Classification (NCBI taxonomy): domain Eukaryota; kingdom Viridiplantae; phylum Streptophyta; class Magnoliopsida; order Asterales; family Asteraceae; genus Bidens; species Bidens hawaiensis. Next base: position 19,898 of record NW_027499872.1, on the reverse strand, counting down.
TCGTCGATTGAATAGGTACAGTCTAATTGCATTTATACTTTGAATTAGGGTATAATCATTATAAAATTAGGGTTGAGGATTACATATAATTGTTAAGTTTAAGCATGAATGATGGAAATGAAATTGTATTTGACATAGTCTGATTGTTTACAGAACCCGCTATATGTGAATTCAATTTTAGTTTTAATGAAAAGAAAAAAAATTAAAAAAATGTCAAAATGTCATGTGCCAATTTAAAGAGATTTGATGAAAATTATTTTAATGAAAAGGAAAAAATAAAAAAAAATGCCAAAATGTCTTGTGTCAATTTAAATAAATTTGATGTAAAGTATTTTAATGAAAACAAAAAAATTAAAAAAAAAAGTCAAAATGCCATGTGACAATTTAAAAAGATTTGATAAAAAGTATTAGAATGAAAAGAAAAAAATAAAAAAATATCAAAATGCCATATAGTAGTTAACAAACGTTACAAAACTTTAGAATTTTCGATTGGTAAACTTTGATGGAGACTAAATATATTTAAGCCATGTTATAGAAAGTTATATAGAATCTGAATATAACTCTTTAATTTTAAACCAAAGTTATAAAATTTGAAAAGTCCAATTTCATAAATTGAATTTAATCAAATAAACAAAAGGATATAATTAAATTATCAGGACCCATGTTTTTACCAATGAATCTCCTATGAATGTTTTAATTTGTGTTGCATTCGATAAAACGATACTCATGTTGATGAATATCGATTGAAACACATGTAAAAAAGAAGAAATGAAACAAACATTATAATTCTAATGTAGAAAACGAATACAAAAACAAACGACGATCGTTAATTGAATATATATAGTCTAATCGCATTTATACTTTGAATTAGGGTATAATCATTAAATAATTAGGGTTGAGGATTACATATAATTGTTAGGTTTAAGCATGAAGGATAAAAATGGAATTGCCTTTGACATAGTTTGTTTGTTTACAGGACCCGCTATATGTGAATTCAATTTTAATTTTAATGAAAAAAATCAAAAAATGCCATGTGACAATTTAAAGAGATTTGATGAAATTTATTTTATTGAAAAGAAAAAAATTAAAAAAAAAATTGCCAAAATGTCATGTGTTAATTAAAATTGATGATGTAAAGTATTTTAATGAAAATGAAAAAATAAAAAGAAATGCAAATATGCCATATGACAATTTAAAATTATTTGATAAAATGTATTTTAGTGAAAAGGAAAAAAAAATACCAAAATGCCATATGGCATTTTAAAGAGATTTGATAAAAAATATGAAGAAATGGTTACTTAAAAATCCACTCTTTTATTATATAGGTAGATGTGTTATGGTCATTTAAAACATAGGTTACTTTGTAAGTATGTATTATCCAATAGTTACTAAATATTTATAAACACATGTTTATAATTTTAAACAACCCAGCATATGGTGAAAGTTATATTTAAATTGTCTGGAAAATTAAGAAACAAAATTATGTGTTTTATTTTACTTAGTTACTGAAAACAAAGTTATTATTTTTTTTAACTGCAAACTTCCATTAAAACAGGCCAAAACCCTTACTATCGAGGAGCTAGCAAGGGGTGGCGAAAAACAACAAACAACAATTACACCTAGGGGTGTTCATTAAATCGAATAACGAATTTTCAAGTTAATCGAATCGAATAATTCGAATAATTTATTTTTTTGCTGGTATTCGTCTTCGATTCGTATTCGTTTAAAAGTTGGATTATTCGATTCGTATTATATCCCATGTTTGAAATTCGATTCTATTCGTATTTGAAACTCGAATTCGAATAAATTCGAACGGATTCAAGTTTACCTATGTCAAAAACTTTAAAAACCATAATCATCAATGTAAAACACATAAATATAAGTTTAAAGTAGCTACAATATCACGTGATAATAAGTTCAAAATTAAGTATTGACAAAATTAAGAAATATCAGTATGGGTTATTGGGATTAATTATTATGTTTTGGACATTTATTATTTACGGATTTGACCAAAATTAATAAATTAAATATATATTAATATACAATATAATTTGAATTCGAATTTCGAATCGAATCGAATAACAAATAATGAATTCATATTCGATTACTATAGTCGAATACGAACCGAATTGATTCGAATATTTTGAAATCGAATTCGAATCTTCATATTCGAATTCGAATCGAGTTGAATTTTGAATGTTTCGAATTCGAATCAAATTTTGAACACCCCTAATTACACCACCCACACTTTCTAATTAGGCTAATCTACATTTAAATTTGTAGCCCTATTTTTAATCCACCAAAAACTTAACAAAAGTTATTTGAAAATAATTAAAATAATATTTATTTGGAATAACAGAAATTTAAAGAAAAGGATGATAACAAAAGGTTGAACCTTACTTTATATTTGTTCGAAGAATTTTGTTCGATGCATAAAAACTAGTAAACTGTTTATTTAAAAAAATAATAATCATTGACTCATTGTAATCATTATTAACTTAATATAAAACTTAAAAGTTAAAAAATGTTTTCTGTGTTCAAATTTCAAAGTAAAGTTAAAGAGAAAGTGACAAATAGTTCCACTTAGATTCTTTTGAAAACGATAAACCACAAAAACCTATGCTCAAAGTGGGTCACTCTTTGGACAGCATTTGTTTTCTACATTTGATATTTAACGTCAACTGTTGGCATTTCTAGCCGTGTGTTGTGATGGGGCTATGCACATTATATATTCGAAAGCTATCGTATGTAGCGACGTGCTGGCATGTACCTAGCAAGTAATTAATCAGTATTGGTTTAATTCGTTATTGTAAATTTTTTTGAATAAAGTTAAAAGCTTAAAAGTTTTATTGTAAATGTCTAAAACTTTTATGACCTAAGTAGAAAATCTAAATGTTAAAAAGAATAGATATTTTGTGTAAAAGTTGAAAGAATAAAAGTTTTGTGATCAAAGTTGTAAAGCTATAAAAATATTGTGGTAAAAATTAAAAGTGTAAAAGTTTCATTATCAAAGTTCAGGGCCAAAAAAAAATAAATTTGTAATTTAAAAGTCATTTTATTTACAAAATTTAGGGGGTCAAATGGTAAAGATGTGAAACTAATGTTGACTGGTCTAAAGTAAGATGTGAAACATTTGTGGTGAAACTCCAATGAAAAAACCTTAGAAGTTGTCTTTTAGTCTATCAAATAGAAATCATACTTTTTATATAATAATAAATATTGTGTTAAGTCATTTTAAAAACTCATTTAAGTTTGCGAGCCTAGTCAAGCTTGATATTTAAGTTTGATCTCACGTTCATTTATTAAAAAGAGTTCCAATATAAACTCTAGTTTGTTTGAGCTTGACTTGATTCAAACATTTAGCAAGCCCATCCCGAATATACTTAAGGTAGGAGGTAATAGAGAACTAGTAAATCATATTTATTATTTTAATAATTGTTTTATAAGTTATAACTTAATGGGAAAGTAACTTAGATTATAAAAACGGACAAGTATACAAATTTGTTGTCAAACTTGAGTTCAACGGATACTAAGCAAGTCATTTAACGTTTTAAAAAAAAGACAATTTAGGAGAATGGGAAGAACCTTAATTTGGCATTAATAATGAAAATAGTAAACCATACATGACACAAGTTTTGAACATAAATGAATAAATGATGTATATCATGTTAGAAAACATTCGTCAAAGCTAAAAGAGGTCATACGTCACGTGTTTCGTTATGCATGATAAATTTTAAAATGATGACCGTTCTTCCTATTCGGGCTCGTTCATTAAGGCCTCTCCACCACTTTGTAGCTTTTAGGATTTGTAAGGTTGGATCTCTTGTAAGTCGTATAAAAATAACTATTGGATTGAAATATTTTACTGATACTCACGAAAGTCCAATATGTTAATTCACATAGAACAATCAGAATGCATATGCAGAATCTATTATGAAAACAACACACTAAAATTAAACCAAAACTATGGTTGTGCGATTTTACTCAATAGAACAAAACTCAAATATCCGTCATTATTCAACCTTTCGAACCATACTATAGAGTTATAGTGTTAAACAAGATAAAGAAAACTAAAAAGTTAAACTTCCTAAAACAATAACAAACAATTCAAACAAAAGATGAATAATGATTAAAAATTCAAACAAATAATGAGATAATCAAGAAGACCGGGTCTATCCGCATCATCTAACTTACTACATATCGTTAGTAAATTACCACTGACTAAGTTAACACTAACCGGTTACAACTATACTAATCTTATTTATCAATAACATACCAAGTTGTTGTCAATGGCGACCCAAGGTTTTCGGAGGCCTTAAGCTAACTATAAAGTTGGGGTTTTTTTTCAAATTTTTTTCATATAAACCCTCCTACTTTACCCGGGCTTGATATCGGCAATAATAATAGACCAAAATATTTATAGCTAACAGGGTTAAAACTTTCCTTTTTAAGTTATATCTTGTGTCTCTTTAAAGTTTTCACACGAAATTTATTTTTATTAGATGCACATTATTTAATTTTATTTTTTTATAAAGCGCAAATAATCATACTCAGTTTCTTCTCATTTGTAGGTTTTTAGTAGTTTGTAGATTCGTTATTATTAGAATATCGTCATTTGTAGGTTCATTGTAGTTTTTGTGGATGTAAAAATTCTAAAATATCTCATTTTTGTGATTCATTTAAAGTCTACCTTCTACGCCTTTTTTGCTTTTCTGCATAACCATATTCATAAGTTTGGTATTAATCTAACTATACTATTAAACCAAAAGAGTTTAAGTCAACTTGGCATATTCTTATTGGTTGTTTGTTAAAGTTTCCATGTATATCTAGCACTTCTCTAATTTCCATATGAATAAAATAAATCAAAAATAAATTAAAATTATATACAATCAATTCTCTTTAATCTCTTTAATGATTAAAATTAATGATTCGATTGCAATTTATAACTATTAATATCAATTTTTATTATTTATATTATTTATATTATTCTGTATATACAAGTCATAGTTTAACCTAAAAACCTAAATCAATTATCTTCTCTTTCACGTCTCCATCCTCTTCCACGGATCTCTACCGTCAATTAATTTATCCGAAAAATTCACATCTACCACGATGAAGTTGTTCACCCACCGAACGTTTTATCTACAACATATCCGCCTACCTATGATTGTCTTCACAATCCATCAACGTTACTATCGGTCAATTAAATCATCAGTTTTTATTTTTTGTATTTTGATTCAATTGAAACTATATTCTTTTTTTTTTTTAATTTCATACCGGTCAACGTTATTACGGATTTTATTTTACTAAAATTGTATTAATTTTAGATTTATGAAATTTGACTCACTGACTAAATAAAAATATAACCATTGGAGTATAAATTAAGATTTGTAATCAATTTGTGTATATTAGGAAAAAATCAACCATTTGATTAAGGATTACTTTAATTACGGAATTAAATTACTAACTTATTTTTTCACAACTTATATGAATTACTTAATTATTCAATTGCTTATTGATTATATTATGTTGACTATTTTTATAAATTCCAACCATATGATTAAGGATTTTAATATATCATAATTTATTATAATTTTAGATATACGGTAATTGATTATCAATTTTAGATATATGGAATTAAAAACATTGATGATTAATTATATTAATGTTAATAAGTAAATTAGTAACTTATTTTTCTACTTTTATAAGTTAATGTTGTAGGTTAAAATATGAAGTAGAATTAAAGATATCAATTTTAATTATTTTGTCTTTATAATATAATTTAATAAGATTACATTCAAGTATTTCAAAATTTAAAAATCCTCTAATGCAACCTACATATTTTCGTCCATAATTTTAGCTAATTCAAAATCTCTAATTATATGTTTTTAATTAATTACATTAATATCTTCCTTCTTTATGCAAGACTCCAAAATTTGAATCCTTTACTACTTGTGTATAAATAGTATGACTTTCACACAAGAATTCTTACACTATCACACCATGTTTAGCAAAATTCAATTTGTTTGTTTGTAATTAATTTTGTTTTTTATTTTTTTGGTTAAAAGTGTTAGTGTTCATAAATTAATATCTTGTTTATTGTTAATTTTTCACCATTAGGAAGATGGAGCCAACAAACATCACAATGTTGAATCGATTGGAGGTGCTTAACAGTGACTGTGTCCTTAAGGTGCGTATATTGAAACTATGCCGTCTCAAGGACAAGTCAAAGCCCGGAGAAGATTGGTCGATATAAATGATTTTGCAAGTCGAAATGGTATTGTTACACATTCATTAATTTTACTATATTATTCACACAATTTTGTATTAATGTTAATAATAATGTATCAAGGTAACAAAATTCAAGCTTATGTAAGGAAGACTTGCATCCCCAAGCATGATGTGTGGCTTGGTGAGAATATGTCGTTGATTGTTATATTGATTTTTCATTTACGCACGCAACTATGAGTTTGGCTAGACGGGAACTTGGGTATAAGCCGACGACGAATTTGGTGACCGGGTTGAAGAAGTTTGTTAAGTGTTATCTTTGGTATTATGATCATGATCAAGGGAAAACTAAATCTGTAGATTCATAGTTTTGATTTGTTTTTTAGTTTTAGGATTTTTTTTTATTTTACGAAAGAAGTAAAAGATCTCATGAGCATGATTCTTTGCTTGAAATGAGGATGACTCAAAACAATATTCTCATTTTGTTTTTCTAATTTACATTTGTAAGTTGTGAACACAAGTTCCCCTTGGTTAATATTATATATTTAATTTTATTGGGTTTTTATATATTTTTTTATACGGTGATCAACATGATTTATGTTGTCTTAATATATGTCAAAACTACACATTCATAGTTTTGATTTGTTTTTTTAATTTTATGAATTTTTTGGATGAGAAAAGAACGAAAAGATCTTATAAGCATAATTGTTTGCTTAAATTTAGGATGAAAAATATTCTTATCATTTCTAATATATATTTTTATATTTATACACATTTAATATGGTATTATATAAACCGATTATTACTCATCTGTACTTATTTTACAAAAAAAATATTATTATATTTTAGTCTGAAAATGTACAATTTAAAAAATATATATTTATCTTAGTCTAAGAATCTCATTATTACAATTAATATAGTTTGACTTTCCTTATTTGTTAAAAAAATCGAATTTGAATAACTTAAATAGCTTAAATTCAAACTAAATCCATTTTAATGGAATATTTGTAACGAAAAACATTACAATGTATTTTTTTTTTTTGCATTCGTATTATTTACTTTACATATATTGCTCACAACATTATTATTATTCAATATTAATATAGATTTTTTTGCATTATTATTCGTTTAAGTTTTATTCAATATCAATATAGATTATTTTCTCAAACTTTAATATGTCGACCAAGTCTCTATAATTTCTATAAATATAGATTACAGTTTTCCAAAATACATAATGATATTTTCAATAAATTTCTATAATACACATCACCCACATTTAATACTATTAAATGTTAATCAATAATATTTATCAAAATATGAATCCAAATTAATGATACTTTTAATTTTAAAATAAAGGTGTATTATTTTTGTAAAACTATCTAACAATATATATTTTAATATATAATAAACAAGTTAATTATTTATTATATATTAACTTAATACATAATCCATAATTATACACTTTCATAAATTTAATTTTATGTAAGAGATTTTTAAATAAATGACTTCTAACATTTCAATAAATCATAATTAGATTTCTTTATTAATGTTATGTAATATTGTTTCAAAAATAACTCACACGTTTTTAAACTATATGAAATTACATTATTTTGAGAATGCTATGTTTTGAAAGGAATACTTACTCATCTTGGACCACAACGATTTTGAAAGAGCAACATGTTTTAATATTGATAAGTTTGCTAATGATATATTGTTTCTGGAGTGTTTGGAACAGAGGTTTAACAGCAAAATGTTATTAGTAATATCATAAATGTTATCATATTATTTATTTTATAGATGAAAATACTTGCTTATTTTTTGTTACTTGAATGGTTGAAATGTCCAAATTAAACCAGATTAGTAATGGTGATATCCAATCCTAAGACAGCGTCAATGCAATATTGAAAACTTTTAATTTGTATGTTAAATATCTGTAATATGGGACTGTTACTTTTGAATTTTTAACTTATATTTTGTTATGAATGAGAGGATATCCTTTGGTAAGAATAGTGCTACTCATATGAAAATTGTTGAGGCAAACTTTGTTAACAAATCTAAAGAGGAACATCGATGATATTTATGACAGTGTTGACGGTGCAGTTTCAAACTTAGTTACTAAGTCTAAGACAAAAGATGTTACAGTTGATGTTGGGATCAGAAATAAAATCTTATGAATCATTTTATATGTTATTATTATAACATATATGTTTATTTAAACTTTTGTAATTGTTTATAACATATTAATCCATTTTGTTTATAACATATTAATTATATTAGAGCTGTACTTTTAATTTCAAATGATGCAATTATCGTTTAACTAATATTCATGACGTAATACCTTATAATTCGAATTTGTAGCAGCCAAGCAAGTCCAAGAGACTCACAATACAAAGTTGATCATTCATTTCAAATTTCATATTGTTTGAAGGAGATGAAGGTTGTGGGTTATAGTTTACTTTTAATTGGTAGTTTGGTACCGTATTGTTCTTTTGTATTATTAAATTATAAATATATTTTGGTATATTGTTAGTTCAAATACTAGCTAGATTATTATGGATTTGGAACCATGACCCGGGTTTAAAAAAATTAAGTATATTTTTTACAAGTTCTTATGTTATTATCTTTATATTTTCAACCGTGTGTAACACAGGCTCTAATATAGACATCAATAATAACGATTATATCAATAATAATCGTTCCCTTAATATACTAAACTTTCATTTGTTCGTTTTATATCAATAATAATCGTATTACCAAAATTATCGTTATATTAAATAAAATTACTTAAATTATGTTACACTTTTAAATTGACTGGTATTAATTAATTCTTTATTTAAATTTCTATTTTCATCACTAATAAATTAGCATGTACGGAATATGACGAAAAGTTTAATCTCATGAGTAGATACGATTATCTAAATGAGTAAAAAAAATACAGCTACAAAGAAAACGGGCTAAATGGATACACATTGAAAGAAACATAAAATCTAAAGAGCACAGTCTATTAAAACAATATTATATTATTATTATTACTATTGTTATTATTACATGTATTTAATAATTATTTAACGTAATTTATCACAAAAGAGTTATAAAAAACTAGATGTGAAAGCGTTGGCTAATTTCCTGAATGATATATATTAGGAATCAACTATATGTCAACTATACTTGAATAATAATTAATATGTTATTGAATATTGATTAAGACTTTAATTTAAAGATCAATTAATTATAGTATTATAAAAGACTAAATTTATGTTTTTGATTGTCATAGTGTTACCTACAACACTTTTTAAAGTGAATATACCATCCTTTTATAACTTGCAAGATTCATACATTATGCATTTAAAGAATCAAAGATGTATATTATCTACTAGGTTATTGACATGTGGGCACCACGAGTGGAAACATATAAACCATGTAACATCCACCGGTAATATAAAAGTGGAAAACATAAATTCGTACATATATGTGGAGACAAGAAGATGATAGACAATTCTTAATAATGTCGGTAAACAAACAAAAACTTTATTAAACATAACTTTCAAACGAAAATAACATGCATTTTACAATCATTAGATAGTTTAAATATGAGAATTTCATAAATTACAAAACAGTTCCTTTTAAACGACATTTGTAGTTTTATTTGTAATTTTTTCTTCCTTGTCTAATATATCATTTTAACACCGTCTCTACTCTTCACTCGTGATAAAGCAACATATAGTTGACCATATGTTTGAGTTTTAACAAAATTAAATTTCTATTTTCATCACCACCAAATTAGTATGTACGAAATATGGCGAAAAGTTTAATCTCCCGAGTAGATGCAATTTGTCTAAATGGGTAAAACAATACAGCTACAGAGCATAATATATTAAAACAATATTAGGTTATTATTATTATATGTATTCAATAACTATTTAACGTAATTTATCCACAAAAGAGTTATAAAAAAATGGTTGAGAAAACTTTGCCTAATTTCCTAAATGATATATATTAGGAGTCAACTATATGTCATCTATACTTGAATGAAAATTAATATATTATTGAATATTGATTAAAACTTTATTTTTAAGATCAAATAATTATAGTATTATGAAAGACTAAATTTAGATTTTAGATTGTCATAACAGTTTGTTTTGTAACATAAATTTAAAATATACTTATAAAAATAAATGTCTTAGATATTGTTCATCTTTTAACATTGATGTGCAAAAAATATTTAAATTGATGTGTAAATAAACATGGGTACTATTTTAAAGTATTAAACATTACGATTATTGATGTGTAACAAATGTCTTAGATAAAATTCATCTTTTGAATCAACATTGAGATTGAAGTTTTGTTGAATCAAAATTGTAAAATTGTTTTGTTGATTTAGAGACTAATATCTTTGTTTGCTTATTATTGTACTCATGATATAAATTATAAAATATTTTAATTTTTCATTTATCTTTGTTAGTCTTTGTATGTTTTTGTATTTGATTCAAATAAGTTATGATGTCTTATAATTCATATAAAATTATCATTTATTTATAAATACAACATTTGCATTTCATTATTTATAAATACAACAACGCCATTTTAGATATACCAGATGATCTTTTGATTGATGATTCGTCCGATCCTATTTCTGATTTGATTGATTTTGTATATCTAACATTATTGGAAAATTTGTTATGATATTTCATATTTTTAAAATGGGTCATACTTACCTTTAAATGAGGTTGTCCAAGATATTAATGACAATTTTTGTCTTTGTTTTTCGGAGAAGAAGTTAAATACCTCAGTTCTGATAGTAGACACAAGTCTGATAGTGTTGGTCCTCGTTTCAATCCAGCATTATACTCACCGGATTTTCTAAATGGTTTAAAGATGTTTGGTATGTCTAATCATAGATTGGTTCTAAAAGTTGGTGTGCCAATAATGTTATTAAGGAATATTGATCAGAATAACGGTTTATTCAACGGAACCGGATTACAAGTAATTAACTTGGGAGGCGTTTTATCGAAGTAAAGGTTATTTAAGGTACTAACATTAAGTTTCGCACTTATATAACTCGTAGTGGTCTAACTCTTTCAGATAAGAACTGCCATTCATATTGAAACGAAGACAGTTTCCTGTTGCGGATTGTTTTGCAATGACCATTAATAAAAGTCAAGGCCAATCATTAGCAAGAGTTGATATATACCTGCGAGAACCGGTGTCTACACATGGTCAACTATATGTGGCTTTACCACCAGTGAAGAGTAGAGACAGTGTTAAAATGCTTATATTAGACAAGGAATGTAAAGTTACAAATAAAACTACAAATGTTGTTTATAAGAAACTATTTACTAATTTATAATTGTGAAATTGATGTTAGTTTAGTTGAATGTTATGCTTATACACTATTTATATATTAGTTGATGCTAGAAACATGCGGATGTTACATGATTTATATTTTTTCACCCGTGACGTCCACGGGTCAATAACCTAGTTTGACACTGAAACAAGTGACAAATAATCATGTACAGTAAAAGAAAATAAGTAACATAACCTCAATATTAAATTAGCAAAATATAGTAACAAATTGCACATTTTAATAGATTAAATATTGGACAAGAATTAGAAAAAATTATAAATTGCAAAACTAATGCCTTGATAAAGACAAAAATAAAAGTGATGATTAAATTAACCTCCAATCCATAGTAAATCCACTTGACAAACAGTCAAATCCAGACGGCACATCCAATTCCAAAATCTGTTACTCCAGCAAATAACAGAAAGCCAAATACATGGCACAGTTAATAGACGCACACTTAAACCCTAGAACCTGCAATTCAAAATAAAAAATTGCAATTGCCGATACAATTACATGGCACACCAATCGCAAATATAAAAATAAATAGACTTCAATCGCAAATGACAAAGCAGAGAATACGCACAGTATATAAAGATGAACATGACGCTTCAGTTCCAGTTCCAATCTTCTAGGCTTCAGGCTTCGTACACTCATAGCCTGCCAAAAAAAAACCTAATATATTTATTATTAGAAATATATTAGAAAAAATTGATTTATTATTAGAAAAAATTTATTATTAGAAATATATTAGAAAGGATTTATTATTAGATTTTACTGGGCATGATTGATTGATTGATTTATTATTAGAAAAAAATTGGGGGCCTTAATATTTTTGAGGCCTAAAGCCCTTGCTTGATCCAATAAAGCTATTGGGCCGGCCCTGGTTGTTGTTGATCATCAAGCACCTAGGCTCTCTTCTGACCTTGGGGTTTGCTCCACCCTTACCAACGAGGCGCCTCCGGGAACTTGTTGATTAGTTGGTGCCTGAAATAGATATTGTTATAATAAAGTATATACTCCAGACATTCTGTTTCATATAACCGTCCAGGGCTGGCTATAAGGGAGGGCCGGGTGGTCGACGGATCCCGACCCGACACCTCGATAGGCCCGAATTTAGAAAAAATAAATAAATTATATATATATATATTTTTATGAAAAACAATATGTATATATAATGTTTAAACCTAATTACACAACCACTAGTTTGGTTTAGTGGGTAAAGGGGGTATGACTTTCAGTCAACCGGTTGTGGGTTCTAACCTCACTACATTTGAACTATATTTTTATAACTATTTTTTACACAACCAAATCATAAGACCCAAAAAATTAAGGCTCATTTAAAAATTAAATTCTTTAAACCCAACAAGATACCCCTTTTTATTAAGACCCAAAAAAAATTCGCCTTTGGCCCAAATATTTTAACCGTTCTCGGAGTCGGGCCTGTAACCATCTATTCTTAGTTCCCGCTGGTGTAAATTTGTTGATGCAAAAAAATATTTTAATGCACTAAAACCAACAATACGCTACATAAACTCTCACATACTTTATACAATACAACATACACATGATACACACACATTTATATACAAGATTTGTGATGATCTTTGGTGATTTGATCGTTAAAGGATGGTCGTCGAGCCTTTGGTCTTGGGACCCCGAGAGAACAACGAATGTCTTCACAACACCACAAACTAGAAAAATCCCTTTTTAGTTTAATCTCTTAAGAATGATCGTATAGTCTTAGAGATGACACTCTATTGAATTTTCATCCTTTTAAAAAAAATGCAAAAGCCGAAGCTATTGTATTGGACCAACCCAACTGAGACAATCTTTCAATGTGAGGAGGTATTTTACTACATATTAAAAAAAACTTATATTTATATAAAAGATTGCGTAATACCCGAAAAAAAAACAATTTAACTACAAGACCATGTAAACAGATGTGCAGATGGTTGTTTTAACTAGGGTATTCAAAGACAGATATGTAAGCACATAATCTATAATATATATAAACGAAAACAATAAAATTCTACGTGTCGCGATTTGGTCGCTCCCCCTTTTTTTGGAGTCACCAGATTTCCTTGATTTTTAAATGGATGCTTCTCATGCATTTGACCCGAATTCATGAGTATGGGTCTAATCAAACCCATATATTTCTTAAACGAGTTATAACATCTCATTAAATAAAAAACTAATCTCACCAAATATTTGGTATAAAAATCCTATAAAGTAGGGATATACTAAAAATTAATATATGATTTATTCTAAAAAAAGATATATATTATTTATAATTAAAAAACCAATTTTATAGTAAAAAAAAACAAACAACTCTTGGATCTCATCAAACCATATAGCTTTTAAACCGGGTTATAACATCTCATTTATTTGTGAAACAATTTATTATCAAACCATAAGTATATTATTAACTTTCATACAAAAAAAAAAAAAAAAACTCAAAACATAAATAAATATTTAAAACAAATAATATAAAACAACCACCGTAAATAAACGAAACATTTAAAAGCTTTATGATTGTTTCTTACATTTACTCAAGCCACCATATTGTTTTATTTGTAAATGAAGACTTCAAGTGCATTTGACCTGAATTCACGGATAAGTTTCACCATACCTAGATAACCTTAAACGAGTTATAACATCTCAATGTTTTAAAAATAAATCTCACCAAGTATTTGATATACAAATCTTATAAAATAGGGATATAATAAATATCAATATCCAATTTTTTAAGAAAAATTATTATTTATAATAAGAAACAATTTTATAGTAAAAAAAGATAAGTGGGTCATGGGTCTCATCAAACCCATAGCTTTTAAACGGGTTATAACATGCCATTTATTTGTGAAACTATTTCATCATTAAACCCTAAGTAAATTATTAATTTTTTTATAATACATAAACTAAAATGCAAAAAAAATAAAATATGAATATTATATACGAAAAAGAAACACAACCCCCGTTATACGGGGGATAAAAACTAGTCATCTTTATATTCCGATAATATATACATCTTTATAATTTAAAATGAGTTTTGTATCGAATGCACTCTATAAGTATGAGAGTATACAAAGTATATTAGGGTATGCATTATCATAGAGGAGAGAGGCGCCTTGGGGATGCGAGAGGGCCTCAACACCACAACACCTGTAGTGCTTTGTGGTGTTGCCCCTAGAGGTGCAAAAAAACCCGTACTCAGAACCGGACTCGAAAAAAATACCCGGAACCGGTTTTTTTATATCCGGGTATTTTATACCCGAAACCGGAACCGACCCTACCCGTAGGGTATGGATAGGATATGCATTTTGAGGTCAATACCCGTACCCGGAACCGTACCCGATTTATACCCGTAAATACCCGGACCCGGTCATACCCTATACCCGATACCCGGTTATACCCGATACCAATTTTCTTATACCCGAAATAAGACATGAGTTTTTATAGTATACTTTTATGTTTACTTCACGACTTTTATGTTTAAGTTTTTGTAAAATGCATATTACTAAGTAAATAATTTGTAATTAAGTGGATTTATGGTTTTTATAATATAGTTTAATTCGTTACAAAGCAAATTTAAATTTTAAACAAATAAAAAAATGTATAAAAAAATTACAAATTCAAAACCGGGTATTAATACCCGGTCGTACCCGGTTTCAATACCCAAACCCGATCATACCCTACCCGGGTACATAGGGTTGAGTTTTTCTCCTCAATATCCTACCCGATTTATCTCAATACCCAATTTTCCAATACCCGAAACCAGTTCATACCCGAACCCGGGTATTAGAAAAAACCTGATTTATGCACTTCTAGTTGCCCCTTCTCCTTTTGCCGGTGCTGGCCCAAATTTGGTGATAAAGGTTTGTTCTTCAAGCCTATTACGCTTGGCCACCTTACCATCCATTTTCTAGTTATTTAAAATAAAATTTTACTCTCCATCCCATTTCACTTCAACATAACACTCTGTAGTGTGATGGGAAAGCCAATTTTGTCAATGTGGCGGTTATGTTTCACAACAAGCTCCTTTCACATAGCTAACTCACATCTCAAATAACACGTAACCAACTCTCACTTGTTCCATAGTACATAACCTTATAATTCTATATATCCGGTAAAAATAAAATAGCATTTTAGGATTGTATGCTAATTATTTCCCATTATAATCCAGCAGCCTCCCTTTATTAAAAAAGTAAAGAAATTAAATAACCTTTATTAAAACATAATTTATACAATAAATTTAAAAAAGTATATTCTCTTTATTATTAAGTAATGTAAATAAAAAAATGTGTTTTTTATAGTTGCAATGCACCGGGTACATGTATTAACATAATCATATTATTATATAGTGCGAATGCGGAAAACCTGTGTGCATAAACGGACCCGAACACCCTCACCCATAAAACTTAGCTAGAGAACGCATCTTCCTATCCCGCATCCTTCAGTCACAGGGTGACACCCCGATCTTTTCCAGTCTCGTCTTCCTCCTCCCAGACCCGGCTTCGAGAACGGTTAAAAAATTTTGGGCCGAAGGCAAAAAGTTTTTTGGGCCTTAATAAAAAAGAGAGTATCTTGTTGGATTTAAAATTCAATTTTTTTAAAAAGCCTTAATTTTTTGGGCCTTATGATTTGGTTGTGTAAAAAAAAGTTTTATATAAAAATATAGTCAAAATGCCTCAAGTGAGGTTAGAACCCACAACTTTTTGGTTGAAAGTCATATCCCTTTACCACTAAACCAAGCTAGTGGTTGTGATATTAAGTTTAAACATTATATATACATATTGTTTTTGATTAAAATATATATAATTTTTTTTAAAAAAAATCCGGGCCTATCGAGGTGTCGGGCCGGGGTCCGTCGACCACCCGGGCCTCCCTTATAGCCGGGCTTATAGCCGGGCCTGCCTCCTCCATTCCTTCTTGGGGTGCTTCTTAAGCTATATAATTATATGTTAATAGTATTGAATCTTAAAACTATAATGCTTTATACGTTATCATACCTTATCGCATATTCATATCACATGAAAAATATCTTGAAAGAAGCTCCATCTCCACAACCGAAAAAGAATAAAAGAACCTAAAAAGGAAGCAGGGGTCCCACTTTTCATATCTTAACCTTAACGTCTAAAAAGCAACTACATAATTCAAATTTTCAATTCATATTATACTTCACCTTCTATCAAACAACCCCAAACATCAAATGACAATAATCATACTCACCAAATCCAACAAAATCATTAACAATCATAATATACTCATATAACCTGATATCCAAGTTCAAAATTAAAAAAACAACCAAAAATATAAATCTAGTAGTACCATAATTCCAATTATATGTATCAAAACAAACATTAATAATAATAATAATAAAAAAGTAACTACCAATCAAAATCACACTTGGTCCTCTGAAACTTGTGATTAGAAACCTTACCTTTGACACTCAATGGCACCTTCAAATCACAATCAAACCTAGGTTTAAATTTAGGCGTTTTCATCCACCACACTTTAAACCGAATCTTCAACCTCAATTTCAAATCAATCTTATAAACCCTATCATCACTCGTCGTCTCGGAATCATATTTCGACTTAACCCCACTCACAATATTCTCACCTTTGAACACCACACTCACATTATTCTCCTTCTTATGCCCCAAATAAAACCCACCCACATCCACGGTCCCAAATCTTTTGTCATGATACAACGCATTTGTCTCAATCCGATCATAATAAATCCCGAGCCTCTTGTTCGGGTTTCGAAACGTCATGTTAACGGAGAAGTTATAATACAAAGTATTATTAGAGATGTTCAACGAAACCGGTTCCTGGAACCGAACCGGTGGACCCGAACCGGACCCGAACCGGTTCCTACCCGTTTTTTTTAGGAACCGGACCCTATCTGATTCAACCCGATGATCCGTCACCGGTTCTTGCATTTCTGAGTGGGGGCGGGTAGGAACCGGAACCGAACCGGAACCGAACCATCCGGAACCGGTTCCTAACCGGTTCTAGCCGTTGGATCGAATATAGCCGTTGGAAATAGTTTTTTTGGCCGTTTTTTGACCGTCGGGGTCAAAAATAGCCGTTTTTTGGCTCCCCCAAGCACCCCACTACTAGTATAAATAGGTATTTGGTGTCATTGGTTCATCACAACACTCAAAACGCAAACCCGAACGCAAAAAAATACAAAAAAACGCTATTACAACGTTTTGAGTTCTCTAATCTCTTGTTTTCTCTTCTTCTATATTCATATTTGTTGTTATGGCTACCTCACAATCATCGGTTGGTCAAGGTTCCAACGCCGAACCAAGTTTCGTTCGTATTGTACCTCATAATCGTAATCAAGAGATTTGGTGCAATTGGGATTTGGTTGAATTGAGTGACCATTCATTGAAGGCTCGGTGCAAGTTTTGTGGGATTTATTTAAACCCACTTTCGAATTCAAATTTGAAGAAACACATCGAAAAACCGTATTGCAAGGCGTTGAAAAAGAACGTCGATTCGCAACAAACGCAAATGGATAGTGAAGGCGGAATATTTACATACCAAATTGATCGAGTTCAAGATCGTATGGCGAAGTTTGTGATTCAAGAAGCTTTGCCGTTTAGCCACTTTGACAACCCTCGCTTAACCGCCATGATTCGAGATACGCTTCAACCACAATACACTCACGTAAGTCGTCATACTCTTAAACGTTATTGTTTAAAATTGTGGAAGAAGGCCAAAGAGGTACTAATTGCATATTTTGAAAATATAAATACGGGAATAAACTTAACTAGTGATGTTTGGTCGGCTCCACATGGTCTACCCGAATCTTATCTTTGTGTCACCGCTCATTGGGTAGACCCGTCATCGTGGGAAATGATGAAACGAACCATTGCTTTCGAACTCTTTGAGTATCCACATACGGGAGATAATTTGTTTGAAATTTTAGATTATGTTATAAAAACTTATAAACTAGAAAATAAAATATTTTCAATGGCATTTGATAACGCGTCGAATAATACATCGACGGTTGATAAATTAAAATTAAAATATACGCCGATTTGCAATGGTGTATTTTTTCACTCAAGGTGTGTTGCACATATCATTAATTTAATCGTGCAAGACGGACTTGCTTCGGATGAGGTTACATCGGTTATAAACGATTTTAGACTAATGATACATGAAGTTTTTAAGAAAAGTAAAAAAAGACAAATGGAATATAGAAAATTTTGTAAAGATACGGGAAGAAAAGCTTTGGGAGCTAATTGGGATGTACCTCATCGATGGAATTCCACTTGCATAATGTTTCAAAGTGCTTTGAAACAAAGAGAAACTTTACAAATGTTTCATTCTAGTCTTGCCGAGAATGATTTGGCAATTCCCTTTTCAAATGAGAAATGAGAAATTATCAATGACTTATCGACTTTTCTTGAAGTTTTTAAAACATCAACTACGAAACTATCGGGAACGTATTATCCGACAAGTCCCTTGGTTCTTTCGGAGTTATTTTTAATCGTTAACAATCTTAAAGAATTTGAAAATAAAAGTCCAATGTTTTCAAACATCATATTACCAATGAAGTTTAAATTAAAAAAATACTTTCTTGAATTGCCACCGGTTTTTACTTGCGCCGCCGCTTTAAACCCAATGTTAAATGTTATGGGGGTTGAATGTGTGATAGACGAAATTTTTTCAGCCTTAGATATGCATGAAGTTGACCCAAACTTTTCAACAGAGGCAAAAAATGATTTTAACTTGAATTTTAAATTTATGTATGACTTTTATTTAAATAAATATGGGTCAGACATACACATGCCTATGCCGGGGGGGTCTTCATCAAGTTCAAGTGCTACTAGAGTACGAGATCCCATGATTAGCCTTATGAACACCGTTCGCAACGTAACGGCTAAAAAACAAAGGGGTAACACCCCTTCAAGCGAACTAGGAAGGTATAGTGCAAATGATTACTCTACCGGTTTATCCGAAGAGGAATATGGCACTTTTGATGTTTTGGCTTGGTGGAAGGTAAAGGAAACCGAGTTTCCGATTCTTGCCACCATGGCCCGTGATTTACTAACCGTCCAAGCTTCTACGGTAGCTTCGGAATCCGCTTTTTCTCTTAGTGGCAGGGTAATATCGGTGAGAAGAACAAGACTAAATTCGGAGTCGGTGGAGATGTGCATTTGCTTAAAGGATCACTTGGACTCAATCGATCGTATTCAACACGTAACCACTCTCGAAGATGAAACACCACTTGATGTTCGAGTGGACGACGAACAAGAAGACATTTCTACAAGTAATTCCGAGGAAGAAGTCGCCGCTCAATAATTTCGAC
>NW_027499871.1:0-75527 GCF_021521415.1 Bidens hawaiensis | reverse complement strand
TATGCGTTTTATATATTATTTTTCTACTATTTAATACACAAACTGCAACTATTGTCACTTGTTTTAACAATTTGTAACTTAATTTTTATGTGCTTACATGCTTATTGTGAATCGCATTCGGAGACGTCCAGCATAATCTCAGAATAATATGATCATACGACAGTCGTAATAGCCATTGGTGCTTATCGACAACTCATTTATTTTGCGTATTGATTGAATTGTTTATCTCATTTGACTTGTGCATATTTATTTATCTATTATATGTACATCAAAAAACCGGTGTGCTACTCACTCAACCTTGTGTTGACAAATTCTATTTTAATTTTAACGTATGCAGGTCATCGTGTGATGTGAAGTTAAGTCAAGATTTGAAAGAGAACTTAGGATTCAAGATAGAGAAATAAACAGGACATTTGATTTATGATTTATGTTTGTTTGGTGAATTCTTTGCTTTTGGATATTGTATTGAATATTTGGTTTTAATTGAATATAATTTAATAGATATTGAAATTTCCGTTATGGCATGATAGTACCTTGAGAGCTGTGAGCAATAATTTCAAACCTCAGCATTTCCGTCGTAGGTTGGGGTGTGACATACATTGGCCGAATAACACCCTATTCGTCTTATATATTCAACCATTTGTCATGCTTAGATAACGAATGGGTACATTCGTTTGATCGTATATCGAATGACACCCTATTCGTCTTATATATTCAACGAACGAACTCATTCGTTATTATGCTATTCGTTATTATAATGATAACGAATCGCCTCATACGTTAAAACAAATAGACTCATTCGTCATAACGAATAAATAATGAATAAGCTAAGGTATTTTTGAACAGAATACAAATTTTCACCAAGTATAAGTGAAATTTTGTATAAGTTATATGATGTTAGGATTTACTAATGTTCGGGTTTATATTTCAGAAATGACAGACGAACATATGGTTGATGCTCCGGAACAGGATAACCCTAACGTTCAAGAAAACTCTGTCATTACTATTACTGGTGGTTAATAAAGTAGTTGTTGCAAATTGGTAATTGAAATTGTAGGTCCTTCAGACGGATTAAACAACAATTAACTAGTTTACTTGGATCAATGTCAACGCTAGCTGGCGGAAATCACTAGTGTTGAACCGAGCTCTCAGATCTTGTTTGGTTATTATTACCCGAAGAGGAAAGAATAAAATTGGAGAGGGAGAAATTTGGTGATTATAGATAAGATTATTTTTAAAAAAAAGGTTGGTGTATGCATGAGTATGCTCAACCTTATATCGGTTTGAGCATATCATGCATTATTTCCATTCATGAGCACATATGGGCTTTGATTACATGACCTAAGTCCCAAACAAACTTAGGAAATAAACCAACGAGGTAACTAAGATACAACAATTATAACATAAGTAAATACAAAAGACTAAAAACAAAATGTTGCCTAACAATCTCTCTCTAGTCTATAGTATTTATTATGTCAGCTCTCATCATTAGTCGGTGTCATAGTCAAATCCGTCTTCGCAGTTGTATAGTTGATTGTTAACAAGATAGCATACGAACTTGCTGAATTTCTCAACTATAGCATCGTTCTTGTCGTGACGGATGTCATCAACGGTTCCCAGCGGCGATTTGTAAAGCGTTAACAGGTCTTCTTTACTGAGTGCCGCAAGCTCATGTTCGTCAAAGAAGCGCATGTGGTGCATGTCTTGTGTAGTGTATAATTGCTTCACATGTTTCGCTGTCAATCTCCTAATAAATTAAATGGTCGAACAAGTTGGGGTGGAATGGTTCTCCATGGTAGATTGGTTTCCTCTCCTTGTGAACTTGTACTAGCCACATACTTTTCTTCTTTCCGGTGGCGAGATCAATATCTGTAGGATGACCGAAGGCCTTACCCTTGTTGAGCTTAAAATTAGGGTAATCCTTCTTCCACTCCTTGCTTAAAAACATGTTGAACTATCCTTTCATTTCCCTCTCTATGACATAGCGGCCCATAATTCTTCTGAAATATTTCATGTCGAGTTGGGAGAGAGTATGCATGTCAGTGATATGCATATATGTGAGATATCCATTTGCTTGACGTATTGCCCACGTCTAGCTGCTTGGGTGCCACTTGCAATAATAATCAAAGAATTATCCAGGTAGGGATATGGCCGAAATCTAACACTTGCTCTATTGGTGATGAATAAGACTTCTTCCATATTCGATTTAGAACTTGTGAAGCTTCAGCAGTGTTAGTAGCAGTAGCAGTAGCTTGAGATTGAGCAGGGAGCGCCACTACAGGCTTATCACGAACCGGAGTATCTGGGTTTGGAGAGTAACTAATCCTGTCATCATCGTCTTCATTATTTTTTATCTCCACGGCTTCTTGAACTGGTGAGCTGGTATCTGTGAAAGAAGAAACGTTAAAAATGGAGGCTATTTCAGCCTCCAAAGCAGCATCAGCTTCACGGGTTCGTTGAGCTTCACTTGGTGAGTCTTGTTGACTCGCCTTATTTCCACCGGTGGCCTCGTCACCGCCACTGTCATCGTCATCATCATCACCGCTTCCATCACACGGTTCATCAAAGCTATAAACGGATCCTCATCGTCATTAACATCTTCCTCGTTCATCGCATCATCATCACCATCCGAGTCACCATCATCGGACTCGCCATCGTCTTCCATAATCTCTGTCATCACCATCACCTCCTTGAACAATCTGTTGTTGTACAGCAGGAAACAATCACAGAAGCATCATGAGCACTCACTTGTGCAACTGAAGTAGTTGAAACAAGTGCAGAAGTCATTGCACTGACCTGCTCAGTTGTAGTGGCATTAGTAGCAACAATTTCAGTGCTCGTAATGGTTCCAACAAGCATCACTTGCTCCTCAACACCAGCACTCACACCAACACAAGTTCCACCAACCTCCTTGCTTGGGACATCAGGAATGATTCCAGAAACTTACCTTGAGCTTTGACCCAATCGACTTCATCGACTAGATTGGCAAGAGTGGATCTTCTTATGTTTCTTTTGCTCAGTCCTTGGCTTATTGGCTTGTATGAATCCCCTGAATGTCTCCATCAGATGTATCCTTAGATTATTAACATCATCTTCAATCAATCGCATCACCTCAATAAGATCAAGATAGTGGTTGACGAGAGACTCATTGACACGATTCTGACTTGCATTGAAGTCGTGTTAATCTTGAATTTCTCCTTGCAACATCTCAATCGTCGTTCTCAGCCTAACACTCTCACCTATTAACCTATCCACGTCTCTTGATTTTGTCAATGGTTGAGTCTAACTCCCTCCTCAGATTTTGTGCAATGTTGGAGAAGGAAGGAAGATCAGTTTCTAGGTGAGAAACACTCAATTGGAGTCTTTCTATCTAATCATGTTGCTCGGCATTCATCAAAGAATTCTGGTTGACCAACTGCTGCTGATTATCAAGTCTTTTTTGCAGGTGCTCAATTCAAGCCCTTTGGCTTTCAATTCGAGTTCTATTACGCTCTTGATTCTCCTCCAGTTCAGCCACCCTTGAGGCAAGAACATCTCTTTACCTTGTCACCTGCTCATTTATATCTTATTTATCCTTGAAAAACTTGATCAACAGGAGCTCTTTTTTCGCTTCGATTATCGTTTGCTTCCTCAAGTGCTCTAATACTATTGAGGATAGGATCTCGAAACACAAGAGGATTTCTTTTAGTCATGGTTAAAGTTAGGCTTATGGGTTCAGTTGACAAGGTTGATTGTGGAGTGTGAAGGGAGGTGTGGTTGACAAGGTTGATTATTGAGTAGTTTGAATGGGTATGGTTATGGTTTGGGTTGGAAAGGATGTGGTGATGGTTAAAGGTGGGCTTATGGGTTCGGTTGTAGTTGTTATGGCTTGTGAGGTGGTTTGTGAGTGAATGGATGATGTAAACGTAGAGGTCCAAAAGGATGATCCCCTAATAGGTGAGGTGAATTGATATGTTGGTGAGGTTAAGGGTGAGGTGATCCTAGGTGGTGATACGGTTTGTTGGATAGGTTCGGTATTTTCTTGGGTAATTATGGGAAAGTAGGCAAAGAACAAGGGCATGGGCTTGTCTAGCCTAAATGGATAGGTTTCAGGTGGTGTGACCTGGTTCATCCCTAAGGGTTCTATATGATGCAGTTTTTTTAGTTGGATTTGGATTTGGGTTGGGATTTTGATTGGGATTTGGATTGGGCTTTGGTAAACTTAATTTGTTTGGGTTTTAATTCTTTCTAAGGTTTAGGCTAGTTGGTGGATGATGCTATGTGAGGGTCGGCTAATGTGGTGGTTGGAGGTGTGATTGGTAGTGTGGTAGGTGGTTGTTGTGTGGCTGCTAAGGATACACGTTATCATAGCGAAAACTGAAGCAAAGATTACCTTAAGTGAAGTAGGCACCTTTGCAGATAAAGACTTCTAGAAATATTTCATCCACTTCAAACGTTTTAGAGGGTGCTTGGGCTCCTCCTTTTCAGCAGCAGGCTCCTCAGCGGGTGCCTTGGATGATTCACAGGTCTTTCTCTTTCCTTTGTCATGTAATTTATTCGTCGTGTGCTCACCTTCAACATCGGACTTCACCTCAGTTGCCTCAGGCTCCTCATGCTCTTCATCATCATTACTCGTATGACCATCATCGTCATCATCATCCCCGCTGTCCCCCTTCTTCCTCAACCTCAGCCTTGTCACTCTTTGGTTCGGTCTCAGCAAACTAACCGAACTTCACCCCAGGCTCTTGACTCTTATACTTATACACATTTCTTTCCATCGGCTCATCATTGCCTTAAACACAGTTTCTCTAACCATATTTGCATTGATTGAGGTTCCATGGTTCGACAACGGTCTCCTACTTCATCAACTTCCTCCGGATACACAGGAATCCGAATATTGGGCAATAGATAATCTAGAATGAGATGTACAAAACGAGGATACATCATCCTCGGCTTCTTAGTAAGTACATTGATCTGCATATGCCTGAAGAATAGCTTTGAGTAGTTGTAATTCATCTTATGAGTTAGGCAAGACATGACACCAACCCAGTCAATGCTTAGCTTATAAAAACCTCCTTTCTGTGACAACAAGCAGTGGGCTACTACATGGAACAACATCTTCCAGTATGATGATAGGTGTCTCTTCTCATAGGTACTCCATTGAATATCATACCCAATCTCCCTTATATACCTTGCAATTTCCTCTTTCCCAATCTTCTTAGACGGATCATCAGCACCGTCTTTGATCTGAAGTGATCTTCTCAATAACCTCTTCAGCGATGGTTATCTTTTGATCTGCCACCTTTGTAGTAATAATGGTCCCCCTCTTCTCAGACTTGGCATTTGTCCAAAATATTTCTACCTACGAGTCTTGAATCTCCGGGTTTGCAGATATAGCATATGTCAATGGACATGTTTGCTATCCTTTGATCATGGAGGTGAATACCTTGTATGTCCTCTTCTTAGGAAGCTCTTGGGGACAAAACATGTTATATTGCTATAATAAGATACAAAAGAAACATAAGTATTGATCATTGAGTTTCAAAAATATGATATTATATTATATACAAACTAACAAAATAAAGAAAATAAGAATTAAAATAAAAAAAAAACTAGAAATAAAACTTAAAACTTTACATAAATATATTTGTACAAACTTGTTTGAAGATGTACCAAGAAACTGCCAAGTATAGGCCAATCTAATCGAATGGCAGTCAAGCTCTCTTTCGGTTAAGTTGATTAATGTTCTAAGTCCCAACCTGTAAAGCTCTCGGTGCTCTAAATTTTACGTTTGATATACTCATAAACACAGTTCTACAAATCAGAGTTAATTAAAAACTTTCGCAGAATATAATACTTTAACCAATCATTACAAAGCATTCAACTCTCGTCTTTAAAACATAACGTAAGACATCGTGTTAGAACATCATTTCTTCCATCTTTGGATGCCAACCATTCAATCCATGCCATGTGCCACACTCATGCTAGCTCTTTCAACCTGTTTACCTGCGTGCATATTAAAAGTCAGCTACGCTGAGTGAGTTCTAGTTAATCAGGCAATATACAACACATTCACATATCATACATATATATGTATCCGAAGATACATGATCATTCTGAGAGAACATGGATCTAACTCGGATTCTATAACGATTAACACTTAGATCTAAATACCGTGAAGGTTATGTTCATGATTACCTATTAATTACTATGTTATATTAGGTGTATATATGTGTATATGATTATAGTAATACGTTAGATGTATGAAGCTTTGATCGAGAGTGCAAATGGATAGCAATTCAATAAGGTTAATATCAAAACTTAAATTATCAGAGGTGTTCTCCTCTATATATAGAAGATGGGTCAAGTTCGTTACATATTCCGTAACGAACTAGCCCTTCCACTTCGTTACATTACAATGCATTAAATAGAAATAACGAACTAAGTCTCCCATTCGATAAACATCCTTAACGAATTGGGAGGAACAATAGCTTAAACATCTAGTTTGTTAAACATCCTTAACGAACTAGACAATAATATAAATAACTTTTACAATATAATAATAAAACGATAAATACAAAGACTCGAGACGCAAAACCATGCACTAACAAACACCCCTCGTCTTGAGCTCTTTGTCTTTAAGTTATTTGAAGCGTTTGGTCTGCCAGTCTCTGCAGCTGTGAATCCCATGCTCATGACATACACGAACAACACATTGAAATTGCATTGCTCGGTCATAGTCTTCACGACGCTCAATTAATATTTTATTCTTGAACAACACGTCATTGTCGGTCTCTGTCAAGTTCACGAGCCATATCGGATCGATGATCTTTATCAGCTCGGTCTTTAAGCCCTTACCCAAAACAATCGCGGCCTCGCCAGTTCGATTGACATAATACCAGTGGTTAAAAGATAAATACATATGCTGATTCAGCGTCTTGACTGGTACACGCTTCATTGTTTTCGGCGGTTTAAGTTTAAGCAGCAACTTCCTCCAACCCGTTCTTGGATCTATTTCATCAATACGCTTTTGAATTGGAATCTGCAGCTTAAAGAACTTAAAACCATGATTGACCTCGAAAAGAAAATGTTGATGGAACCATTCTGCTTGACAATTTCCCCCACGGTTAATGAACAGACGGTTCTCCAGAGTTCATACATCCCATCTTGGTAATGAGAGAACGTTAGTAATCTTTTCATAATACTGAACGTCGTTCTCCCATTTGATGATATAGACACTTAAGTCAGAATCGAAAAGCCATGAAACAATATCACCTCGAACTTTTAACACGGCCTTGAAAGATGTCATTTGATTGGCTTTGGCACGTGAAATGGCTTAATGTTTACGTTCTTCATCAACGTATCTGTATGCATCGATAAACTTACGAGATCTTTTGTCCCGACAAGCAAACCATTTTTGAATTTCAGCAACCGATGGATCAGGAATCGAATCAAATCTTGTATCAACGTTCTCTCCCTTTGATACCTTCTCCAAATGATCTTCGGCTACTTTAACGGTTTCTTTATTAAATATCAGAGAACCCTGATCAACATTAGAGTGTTGAAAGAAATCAGGGTATTTCTCAGCTGTCACGTCCTCAATCTCCACCTCTTCATCTTCATAAATAAAAGACGTGTTCATCTGAATATTCGGATCATACAAGAGCTCTTCATCATTCTTGACCTCCACATCGTTCTCAGCCTCTAACACGGTCAACTCATCGTCATTTAGACCCAGCAGTATAGAAATATGCTCTCGTGTTAAAGATCGCTCAACAAACTGTCCCGCTTCTATTTCATCAGCATTCACAATGCTTCTAACCATCCCTGACCCATCAATAAATATAACAGTATTGGCTTTTATCGACTCAATAGGTTTAACATTCTCCGATTCATGATAAACAACCAACTGTTTTCCCGAATCACCAACAGCACTCGTACCTACACCAGAAGACGAACCATGAGTTTGTTTAGGCTCACTTCCTCCAGTACCCGAAGCATCTGGATCTTCATCATTATTCTTGAGCTTCTTAAGTGCATCGTCCTTGCAAGTCAGCTGTAAGATAGGATCCTCTTGTTCCTTTATTTTCACCCCTGAGACTTAACTATCTCACGAAGCTCCTTATTTTCTTTTTGACAATAGGAAACATATCCCATCAGCCTTCGTTGATTGTCCATCATATGCTCTTGAGTCATTCGGTCAGCAGATATTTGATTTTCATATAAATGAAGCAAACTCAAGACCATATTCATTTGTTAATCAGGTGACAGAGCAAGAAACGAAGAAGGGATTGGTTGAACAGGACCTTGAGGTCGATTAAGCCTCAGAAATGAAAAGTCCATAGGTGGGGGAGGCATCATCGTCGGTGTTGGAGAAACCACCGATGTAGCAGTCATAGGCCTTGGCAATGTAGATAAAACGAATTGTGGAATCATGCCAAGCCTAGGATTCGACGTGTGTGTGGTCGTCAAAGTGAGTTCCGGGGTGCTAGTAGTAAGCGCCACCGCCGGTCTTTGAGGAATGGACGACCTTGGAGGTTGAACTCCAAATGAACTGCCAGCACCATCCGACACACGTCGTTTTGATGACCCTTCACGGTAGGGATGTCAATGAAACCCGAACTCGATGGGAAAACCCAAAACCTGACATAAATGGGACGGGTAATACACAACCAATTAGGGTTTGGGACGGGTTTGGGATTAGTTTTGAAATTTTTCGCGGGTTTGGGATTTCTAATATACCCGATTACCCGACCCAATTACCCGACCCGATTACCTGATAACATAAACCCATTTACCCGATTATATACCCGATGTACCCGATATAGCTTATTATATTATATGTATATTATATTGCAAATATATTATTTGTCTTATGTCAATTATATGAGACATTTTATGTTTATGATAACCATCTTTGTAATCAATTAGTTATATTTTGTTAAAACCCAGTAGAAACTTAGCGGGTTTTGAGCCGGGTATACCCCACGGGTATTTTATCAAAACCGATAAGAAACCCGAAACCCGATGGGAAAACCCGAAACCCGACGGGTAATTACCCGATTAAAACCTGACGGGTTTGGGAATACCTAAACCCAACTCAAACCCTACCCATTGCCATCCCTATTCACTGGCCACCTCTTTCCCTTTACGTTTACGTTGAGCAGCTAGAACAACAGCTGCCTCAACCTCAGCTTGTTGTGGAGCTGGATCACCACCATCATTGTCATCACCCTCATCACCATCATTCCCACCTGGTCCTTCCTCTCGCTCAGAATCCGAGTCATCATGGATCCAGCGACCATTGGGAGGACATACATAATCTGGATTCACCATATGACCAATCAGTCTTTTGAATGGCGGATGTGGAGCCTGTCTATAACTCTTCATTCGATGGACGGTATCAGCAGCCATATGATCAAGAACCATCACATCATCTTGTAGTGTCTGATCAATCACCAAGTCTGGAATCAGGTCTTGGATAATGAGCTGAATGAACCGAGGATACATTATGAATTTCTTGTGTCTGTTCATCACAAGATAATTCTCCTGGAGATGATAAAATATCATCTCAGAAAGGTTAAATGGCTTATTCAGTATCAACACGACAAATGCCGATTGTAACATAATCCGACATTCATCGAAGCCACCATTCCATCCACCAAGGCAATGAATTAAAACATGAAGTAGGTACTTATACGCTGGGCACAAGTATGCCTTGTTGTACATGGACTTGCCCAAATCACCAGTATAACGTACACGGGCAAATAAACCTCGAATAAACTCCCGATCAAATTCGCACGGGTTATCTTTATTTTCATCAAACTGCTAAACTCTTTTGATAACTCCTCGTGTGATAATAATAGACTTCCCGTTGATAGTAGCTGTGATGTGATTCTCAGCTTCAACATAACGGGCTGAATTCCAGAATTGACGTATAATGCGTAAATGAACATTTGGTCGAGCTGTCACAGCATTATGAATCACCGAACGTCTTATAAATGTAAACAAATCTCCAAGTACGTCCTCATCAATAAAATTCGTACCGAAAAAGCACAGATGTTATGCTTTTTGTCGTACGATAATAAAGATAACGCATGTTGTTGTTGTTGTTGTGGCTCAGTTGTTGGAGGGTCCTGATCCATATTGTCAGCCATTACTCTATATAAATACACCTGAGAATTAGTGATAATGAATAATAATAAAAATAATATTAAAATATAATTAAAAGATTAAAATTAAACTAATTTATAAACTTATAATTTTAAAATAATTTAAAATGTAATTCGTTAAGTATTCTAATTCGTTATAACGAATTGGAGATTCATTATGACGAATTAGCTACTTCGCTATGAAGTAAATAAGGACGAATTAGGTCTAATGAATTAGGAATGAAAGCTAACGAATTAAGACTTGATTCGTTATAAATTATAGTTACATATCCTAATCCGTTTGATCTGTTATAACGAATTGGACACGAATTAGTTCCAATTCATTACAATATAACGAATGGCTCTTAAGCTTATCTTTGACTAATAAAAGTCCAAGTCAAAATTGGCAAGAACATCAAAAAGTCAAAAGTGCAATCTGAAATCAATTCTAACATAATCATCGATGTAAAACCAAACAAACGATCACTAGGATCTCAAAAACACATCGCGAATGGAGTTGTGTTGACCAGTTGTACCAAATCATGGTACATATAAGGTAAATTAAAGGTTTTATAAATAACTTAAAACCGATAACTTAATCAATCAAATAAACCAGCAAATGTTCATTAAATATGACAAAAATCATCACGCTGTGATCGCCTTTACCTTATGATTCAGAAACAATGATTATTATTAACTATAATGATGATCGGTTTTTCAGAGAAAATTTTGGCAGAGTAACAGTAGGTTAGTGAAGAAGAAAAGTGAATAGGGGGACGAATGGGTTCACGAATCCCCATATTGAACAACTTGACACATTTCCCAAGACAACGAATCATTTGATTCGTCGAAATTTGAAATAATGAATCAGGTGATTCGTTATTATAATAGCACACGTGGCATAACGAATTACAGTTAATTCGTTAAGTTAATTATAACGAATTAGAAGTCATTCGTTACAGAGTGGCGGAAGCAAATTAAGTTAACCAATTGGAACGCAATTCGTTATGAATGACCTTAATTCGTTATATATAAATAACGAATTACATTTATGTAATTTTAAATTAAATAATTAAATAAAAAATCAATTAAATAAAAGAATAATTAAATTATTGAAACCAATTGTTTATTAAATAAATCAACGAAATCCCGTATCTCGAATATCAAATACATTAACGTGTTTTACAATCAAACACTAAACTTAAAAAGAATGATTAAATAATATGTAAAAGAAAAAGAAAATCTTTTGGATGTTTTGAACTTTTGATTTAAAATATTTACAAGAAAATTATCCTAAAGTAGGACCTATAACAGAAAAATATTTTTGTGTTTTTGTATGATCTTTCAAAAGCAGTATATATTTTTGGATTTTTTACGAGTTTAAGCAGAGAATCATATTGACCAAATTGCCCTTCCATCACAGTTTTATATTTAAGCGATATTGTGACTGGCGTTAAGTCGGTCATTGATGTCGTTGTCCACTTAAATCTTATAACAAACTTTCATGTGTTTTTGTGATATGATTAATGGTTCAATTAGAGCACAGAATATCGAAAACTATCAGCCTCTAATCTCGGTTCAAGCTTAGTTTGATTTTTAACATATCACCCCAACTTAACTTAAACCATTATAATATCGATCAAAATTTGAATATTTAGAACTTTTGAGCAATGCATCAAGTTTCATTTACTGTGAGTGAGTATGCACGAGACCATATGTCGAATTACATACATTGTATCCCCTGGGGTTTGTTTCTTATTGGTATTGAGACGTGCGCAAGGGAGGAACAAATGTATGACTAACAGCGGATTTTGATCAAGTCAGTAGTTTAAATTTGTACGAAGTACAGCAGTGATCAAGTTTAATGACTTTGGATTTTCTCTAAAAGCGAATGAAATATTCATGCATATGAATACCCAGATGATTAAGCCGTGTAAAGACTCACAGTGTCCAGAAATTTAACGTTTGTTGTTTGCTTTATTTTATTTTTGTGATCAGACAAATATAAGGCTTGAGAATGACATGCTATTACATTTGTACCATTCTTACCAAGATTTTTGGTATAAACTAACACCTCTTTCAATTTGGAATTTCTTTATGTTTATATCACATACTTTACTTTAACACCTTGTCTAAGACCTATCAATGCACCAATGCAATTAAGCACACAGCCTTTTAAGATTATTTCTTTATGGATATGGGGTCAATTGAACATTCTACTATCATTTTCTCTTTTTGCTTCAAAACTCAATTTTTGAGGAGCATAAAAATAAATTTGATCGCCCCAGTCACTTTCAGTCTATAGATTAATGGCTATCCTATCAATCTACAAGTAGATAACAGGACCAAAACATGCAAGCATGTTCCACAAAATTAAATAATCGACATAGTTTTCAACGAAAGAGTAAAGTAAAACGCATAACAATCGCCCCAACTACGTTCCATTGTCATGTAAATTGCTATCCTGAATTTTACAAGTAAACCTCAGGACCAAACATATACAAGTATATGTCCTTCAAATGTAGGTAATTGACATAATTTTTAGCGAACGTATGCAAAAATCTTTTTGGATTTTCTCTTTACATACATAAAAACACAATCTTTTAGTCTTTTTCTAATTTTTCTATACATACTAGAAATTCACAATATTTTTGATTTTTCAGATTTTTTATGTTTTTGGGTTTTCAAAGTATTTTAAAACAGAACAAGAAAAGATACAATATTTTTGGCTTTTTCAAATTTTTAAATGTTTTTGGAATTTATCTATACAAACGAAAAGCACAATATTTTTGTATTTTCTATTACAATTTCACCCTCTAAAATCCAAAACCAAAATAAAAGAAAAGAAAAATAAAACAAAATCAAACTGAAAATAAAATAAAATAAAATAAAGATAACTATCCTTGTTTCAGGATATCAGCAAGGGTTTTTAATTCATTTAAATCAAGCAAAAAGTTAAAACGTGTTTTGTCAAATGCTTTTGTAAATAGATCGGCTTT
This sequence comes from Bidens hawaiensis, assembly GCF_021521415.1. Lineage (NCBI taxonomy): Eukaryota > Viridiplantae > Streptophyta > Magnoliopsida > Asterales > Asteraceae > Bidens > Bidens hawaiensis. The sequence continues at coordinate 62,398 of NW_027499871.1, read as the reverse complement.
TTCAAAATAAGTATGTACTTTCTCAAGATCAATTAAATTCTTTTCAAAACAATCCCGTATGAAATGATATCGAATTTCGATATGTTTCATTTTAGAGTATTGTACGGGATTTTTGGTGATGCTAATCGCAGCAGAGTTATCAATTAAAATGGGAGTAGTAAGAAACCTCAAACCATAGTCGCGAGATGTTGTTGTATCCACAAAACCTGGGAACAGCAACTCGAAACTGCAACATATTCTGCTTCAGCGGTTGAAGTGGAGACCGTTGTCTGCTTCTTACACAGCTAGGAAACAAGCCGGCTTCCTAAGAATTGACACCCTGTTGTTGTCGATTTAAAGTTAATCTTGCACCCTCCATAGTCTGAGTCAGAAAAGGCAGTAAGTTCAAAATTATCATCCTTGAGGTACCTGTAGGTTCCCAGCCGGATCTACACGGAATATCTCGTTCTACGTAGGTGCGGAATCCCTACGTAAGACGATACGAGCGTAGAAGACAATACACGATAACACGATCAAACACACGTTACAATAAACAAAGACACGTTGTATTGCAACTGGAAACACGTGATTCACTGATCACTGATTACACAGCTCGTAAACTCGTTACAACTCGATTTACTGAAACTCTAACTCGTTAACTCTAATAATAAACTCAGCCGTAACCTAACAGTTTATAAAGCACGACAACTTCGCCTAACATGTTTAGGCGAAGTTGTCCCTAACTTCGCTTGTTCCACAAGTTCGCCTATATCAGCGAACTTCTGAGAACTTCGCTTACATCCAAATACAAATCCAACTAACTCGATTACAGACACTAGACACTGAACTACTGACATCATGTACCAACAGACTCCCCCTTGGCAGTAGCTTCATATCTCTATCTTCAAGCACGTGTCTTGTAATCTCAACAATCTTGTATCTTTCATCTTCAAGCATGAACTCCTTCTCGTACACAAACCGAAACAACTCTTTGATATTTCCTCGCTTCTTCTTTCCAAGCAGGAATATAAAATATCTTCTTCTCATTCAGCACCTGCAGATCAGCTTGAGACAAATTCACCAAGTGCATTGGATCATACACTCTCAGCAGCTCTTGTTCATCTTCATCCTCCATTACTGCTTCAGCTGTTTCACAATCAACATACCACCACTTCAATTCTTTGAGCACATCCTTGGGCATTTGTTTCATCGGCACTTCTTTTAGACACCGGATCGGCTTATACTTCATGATCATCCAAGGCTTGCCATCTGCTCTCATTCCTCTATCTTTGTCTTCAATGAGCTTTCCTTTCTGTGGTTTCAACAGCTCGAACTTCTTCTCCTTTATACTTTCCTTCCAAACAATCTTCCCAATGACTCTAGCCATGTTATCATCACTCCTGTTTATCAATCCCAATCTGGCTAAGTCCTTCACTTCACACCCAGGCAATGTATTCAACGATCTCAATAGCCTCTTGAAGTACTGAACACCATCATACCTTTTAATCACAAAGAGCCTCAACTGCTCATCATATATCCAGCATATAATCCCCTTTTTCGATTCAGCGTAACCCCTGATGTTGTAACTCTTCTTGAACATAGTAGGGACTGCCGGTTTCTTCGTTTTTACGAACCACTGAGCATAGCCTTCTTTCCATCTTGGCTGCTCTTCCCATTCGTCTCATCGCTTCCCATATCTTGACTCATATCTGCCTTATCAACATCCGGAATCTCATGCTCAACATTCTCTTCTACAATCTCTCCCTCTTCAATCTCATTATCAATAACAATCTATGCCCCAATCTTTTCTATCTCTTCAACCAGTAACACATCATCATCACCTATAATATCATCATCCATCATCTCAGCATCCACAACCACCACATCACCACCCGAACCGCCAGCTGCACTTGTTGACTCCCCCTGAGTTGTGGAAGTCCCAAGAGCTTGTTCAGTTCTTGGCAACTCTCCACCTGCACCTTTCGATGCATTGGGATCATCGTCTCGATCATTACGCTTCTTAGTCCTCAGCTCATCCCCCTTACAGCTCGTCTCCCCCTGAGATGCCAAGAACTGTTTTAAAGCATCAATGATTTTGCCATGTTCGATCAGCAGGGACGACTGTATCTGATTCTCTGCAACGAGGCGCTGAATAGCAGGGGTCTGGATAAGATTTACCCTTGATTGTTCTGCCACGACCCTTTCAAGCGCTGCTATTCGTTCTGAGTCAGATAAAGTTGCATCGAAATCAAACCTCAGATGTGATATATCTTGAGTGTACTGAGGAGGGATTTCCAATGTAACTGGGACCTCAGAAGTAGGCGTAAACGTAACCGCAGGTGGTATCGTAACTGACAACCCTGCAGTAGCTACAACCGTCGACTCAATAAATCTTGCCACGACCTCCGTTGGAGTAAGAGTTGGAGGTGGCAACGATACAATCTCCAGAGTCGATAGCTGGAATGTAGTGGGTGGGAGGCCGAATGAAGATGAGGTAGCCACCACGGGAACGTCCGCGGCGCTTGGCCTTGTAACTGGCAATGATGAAGGGACTATAGTCATACCAGACAGTGCGGGTGGAGTGAAACGTACCACCCTTGAGCTCTCACCAGCTCCCGAACCTGCACCTGTCCTCTCCCTCTTTGATCTACGAACCAACTGATGTACTTCTTCCTCAAAATCTGACTCACTATCATCATCGTCTCTCTTCCTTTTCCCATGAATCCATTCTTGGGTAACCAAAATCCGTCTCGCTTCAGCCACATCATCATCTGAAGAATCAGAATCAGCCACCGTCGTAGCTGCCCTAGCCACATTCACACTAGAAACCTGGGCTACCGAGACTTGTACATTTTCTTCAGGATCAACCCGCTCCATATCAAAGAAGCCTTGACCACCAAACGCTGCATCAAGGTCTACATTCTCCTCCGGTGACACAACAGGAGCAGCAGGTATAGCTTGTTGTACCTCAGGTGGTTGAGGTGCTCTAGCCTGTTGTGGTTGAGGATCCCGAAACTCGTCCCCACGAGCTGGAACATACTCTAGGTTGATCAAGTACCCAAATAGTGGAGTATGTCGAGGACGGAGCTCAGGCTTGCTTCTTGCACTGGATGATCTGCACTGAGCGAAGATCCTCTTGCTTACACTCTCCACGTATCTAATTGGGCGGCGCTGAGGTAACGTGGGAGCAACATGATTCAAGATCATTTGAAGGAATCTTGGATACATCAGAAATCTCTCACGCGCCACCGCTCTTCTTTGTCGATCTATCTCGTAGAATACCATCTTACTAAAGCTGTAACACTTATTGTAAGTCAGAGCAGTCATCGCCGACTGCATGGTCGCACCCATACCATCCGTACCAGCCTTTCTCCCTGACATGCACACGATCATCACGTGCATGAGAAAGCGCCACTGGTCAAGCAAGAACCCCTTGCGTCTCTAAGTATCCCCCAAAGGACCAGAATATCCCATTCTCAAAAACGCACCATCTCGGAATGGAGCCACAAAATCTGTAGGATCGTCTCTCGTTTCATCTCCGAACTGCAAAGCCACCCGAATCTGTTCAGATGAGAACTGAACTATCTGATTATTAACCGTTGCACGCATAACCGGGGGCTCGACTCGACAGTCATATTCCACTGTCTGCCAGAAATCTTCAATGTTTGGCAAAGATATCGGCAGTGTTGTGGTAATCGCGTGGAATATACGCGAGCGAAGTAGAAACGTGATGATCTCGTGGAAATCATCAACACCGCTCGCATCCGGGTCCAATGTGATGTACATGTTATGCCCCGGGAAAAACTGTCGTTGGTTATCTCCTCCGTCATCACCACCTGCACCGCCTGCTCCAGCTCCAGCTGCCATTTCTGCAACACAAACAGTCTAAGTTAGAGAAACGTCAAGGCAAAACACAAGTTCGCCTGTTACCATGAGCGAAGTTATGATTTATTCTGTATAGACGAAGTTAGAGGTGGGGCGAAGTTGGGAACAACTTCGCCTCAACTTGAACTTCGCCTGATAACTGTTAAGTAAAAAGGGCCAGGCGAAGTTATTGATAACTTCGCCTAACCACAACTTCGCCTCATATACTGTTGCATAATTAATTATCAGGCGAAGTTAAACCTCAGGCGAAGTTAAGAATAACTTCGCCTAAACTGTAAGTTCGCCTGAATATGAATCGGCAACAGTTAGACTTTCGAACGAGGTGAATTGGGTCAATTTGGAGATTGCGGAATCCGTAAAACATGATTTTATGACGATCTAGACGGTTAAGTTGATTACGACCACGTGAAAATAAGTTTGAAAATCGGGTGTTGAGGGTTCGTAAGACCGAGGTCACGAGACGGGTCGAAACGACCTTTGATTAACATCAATGACAGTGATTATACGATTATATCGACACTACACACATATAACTCGGATTAGAAACTGAGAATGAAAACACAGATTGATTCGAAAGATAAGTTCGCTTAGGGTTACGGAAATAAGTTCGCTGGTTTATGAAAATAATAAACAGTTTGACCAGAAAAATATCTTTATATAGGGGTAAGGTTATACAGGCGAAGTTATGGATAACTTCGCCTATTGCAGGCGAAGTTATGAACAACTTCGCCGATATTAAACTTTACATAACAAACCCCTATAATTTGAAAAATTTGCAATTAAGTTTGAAAACATCCTCTAAAGAGTTAAATGATACGATCAAGACCAAGTAACCAGGTATAACATCATACAATTAAATAAGTAAAAAAAAAATTTAAAATAAAGTACACGGGATCAAATTTCAGTCTCGACAGGGACTACCACGTTTTAGAAAAGATCCGAACAGGAATCATACTAATTACGTGACTGTCACATAGATCCATGTTCAGCTGTATTATGACATAAAGAAACAGGTTGTAAGCAGGTAAATAACTTAAAATGGTTTTCATCGTTTCAGTGATACGAGTTAGGTTCAATTAAGCTCAAAACTTAAATGGGCAACAACTCAGAGATTATGATGCCTCTTATCTATTCTCAAAGCGTATTTGGCTTTCCCCAAGTCACCCCGAGTTGACCTCGACCCGTAGTGTCTGATTAAACAGTAATTACTCTTCGATCTTTAGACTCTTCTTCCCGTTCTCTTTCTTACATCTTGATTGAGAAGTATTAACATTATGAACTCTAGAATGTCTCAATAATACACACATTTTTTTTTAAGTATTTACACAACTTCAAGTAAACTACTGCAAGTCCCGAATCTGGATCACTGCAGTTTCTTGACACGCTATCTTCACGTGAATCAGAACACTCACGGGCTCGTGTATGACTGGGTAATCGCTTTTCTGCCTATCATTCGGAAAGATATATATGAAGACACGCACAACTCTTAAGGAGTTTCCACGTAAAATCGAGTAGATTTAGTTAGTATCACTTCTACTTTTACGCACCATAAAAAGCTACCATGACATACAATGACTGTTCTAAAATCTTTTAGGCCTAATAACTTCACTAGTTAAGAACACAGAATCAGTATATCTATCACTTTCCAAGGTTGGATCAATTTTCTTTTAAACATAGTAAAGGAACTTCTTACGAAGTAGTAGACTTGAAAAATAATTTCATCTCCCAAAAAATTTTAACTTCTATCGCCCCGATCAAGTCAAAGTCTTCTGGTAAACGGCTGTCCTGAAGATCCAATGGATCAGCTGAACCGACCACATACGAGTATGTGTCCTTCTAACTAAGTATGATCGACTAATTTTCAGCGAAAGACTAAAAACACATCAAAAACCGCCCCGGTCACTTTCAGTCATCTGGTTAATGGCTATCCTCATATTCTACAAGTAGAAATGAGGACCAAACATATCCGAAGATATGTCCTTCAAACTGAGGCAACCGACATAATTCTAAGCGATAGTGACGTTTTTTTTTTTTTTTTTTAACAAAGACAAAAAAACACGGTTACTCGGGATTGATCATCCCATTCAGCTCAACAAGGTTTTGAAAACGAGTTTTGTCAAACGCTTTAGTGAACAAATCAGCGAAATTATCTAACGTATCAACCTTTTCGAGCACAATCAATTTCTTCTCAGCACAATCCCGTATAAAATGATGACGGATGTCAATGTGTTTAGTTTTGCTATGCTTTACGGGATTGTTAGTTACTGAGATAGCAGCAGTGTTATCTATGCAAATAGGAGTATGAGTAAAATTCAGACCATAATCGCGCAACTGCTGTTGTATCCAAAGAACCTGGGAGCAGCAGTTCGATGCTGCCATGTATTCTGCTTCACAGGTTGAAATGGCGACTGAGGTCTGCTTCTTGCACTGCCATGACACTAATCTGCCTCCAAGAAACTGACATCCACCTGTTGTTGACTTCCGATTCTGATTGCACCCTCCATAATCAGAATCCGTGTAGGCGACTAACTCCAAGTCTCCTCCTTTCGTGTACCACAACCCCAGCTTAGGCTTGCCTTTGAGATACCGCAGTATCCTCTTCACACCCTTCAAGTAAGATTCCTTTGGGTTTGCCTGAAAGCGAACACAAAGACAAACTGCAAACATAATATCAGGTCTAGAAGCAGTTAAGTACATTAAAGAACCTATTATTGCCCGATATTGGGTTGGGTCCACGTCTGCATCACTGTCTAAATCAGCACCCAATTTATGGTTGACGCAGACTGGAGTATCAAATGGAGTGCTGTCCTCCATCTTAAAGCGTTTGAGAACGTCATGGACATACTTAGTCTGATGAATGAACATCCCATCTTTCTTCTGATCAACCTGCAGTCCTAAAAAGAAAGTTAGTTCACCCATAGCACTCATTTCAAACCTCTGTTTCATGATGGCTTCAAACTCCTGACACATGGAGACTTTTGATGTAGCGAAGATGATGTCGTCCACGTAGACTTGCACCAGAAGAAAGTCGCTTCCTTTTCTCTTAAAGAACAGTGTGCTATCAATCTTTCCCCTTTCAAATTCATTCTCAAGCAAGTAATCGGATAAAGTTGAGTACCAGGCACGAGGGGCCTGATGTAGCCCATATAGCGCTTAACTTAGCTTGTACACGTGATCAGGAAAGTCTGGGTCAGTAAAACCCGGAGGTTGCTCAACGTACACAACCTCATCGACCTTACCGTTAAGAAACGCACTCTTCACATCTAACTGGAACACCTTCATCTCCTTGTGTGCAGCAAATGCCAAAAACAATCTAATCGCTACCAATCTCGCCACAGGAGCAAACACTTCATTGTAGTCGATCCCCTCTTGCTGATTAAAACCCTTTACAACCAGCCTTGCCTTGTTCCTGATAATTATCCCATTTTCATCTCTCTTGCATTTGAAAACCCATTTGGTGTCAATCGCATGCACATTCTTCGGTTTTGCAACCAAATTCCATACGTCCATCTTCTTGAACTGGGCTAACTTTTCTTGCATGGCTTCGACCCACGAGCTGTCCTTGAGAGCCATTTGATAGTTCTTTGGTTCAATCTGGCTGATGAAGCAGGTGTACAAGCATTCGTTGATTATGCCCGTATCTTTAATGCTTGTGTAAACACAGGTGTGCTCATTCAAGCTTTGTCATGTTTGTACACCGTCGGACAGATCACCTATCACGTTCTCCAAAGGGTGATTTTTGTGAACTCTCGTAGTCGGAACCGAACTGACTTGCAGATTGTCTTCCAGGTTCGAAGGTAGCTCATCAATGGGTGATTGTTGTTGTTGAGAGTGAAACGGATTGAAGAATTCCTCTTCTGTAGAGGCAGCAGGGGTATCGACAGTATTTGACGAGGAAGGCTGACATTCATCGTACTGCGGTCGTTGCACATAATTGTCTTCCTCATCATAAAGCATCTTCGTAGCAATTCTCTCATCAACTTCTGCACAATCCAAGTAGGGCATGTTAAAAGATTTAAAAAGCCTATCATAGTCGAAAACCCCAGCGGGTCCCGTGCTTGGTTTTGGTGATTTGTAACTTGTGATATCAGTGTTACACACCACCTCAACCTTGCTGGTCTATGTATTAAAGACTCGTCTGTTGGGAGTCCCAACAACATATCCGACTAAAATACCTTCGTCGGCTATTTCACCAAATTTAGAATTTGTCTTTAATATCGAACACGGGGAACCGAATGGTTCGAGACCACTCAAGTTGGGCTTTCTCCCATGCATAAGTTCATAACATGTTTTATTCAATCTTTTAACAGTTAACACTCTATTAAGGATATAACAGGCTGTTGCAACAGCTTCAGCCCAGAACACCACAAGAAGTTTCGAATTAGCCAGCATGGTTCTGTCTCCTTCAATTAACGTTTTGTTCTTCCTCTCAGCCACTCCATTTTGTTGCGGAGTATACGGAGCGCTGTACTGGTGGTCTATCCCTTTCTGTAAGCAGAAGATCTCCATCTGATAGTTTTTGAACTCTGTCCCATTGTCACTCCTGATGTATTTAACCTTTTTCCCCATAATATTCTCAACCTTGGTAATCAAATTTATTACCATCTGAACCGTTTCATCCTTTGATTTCAAGAAATATACCCAAGAATATCGAGAGAAATCATCAGTTATCACCAAGCAGTATGATGTTCCACCTAGGCTTACTACATTCACGGGACCGAAGAGATCCATGTGAAGTAGGTCTAGGGTACTGACTATTGAATTAACCTTCTTGGTGTGATGGGATTTCTTGTGTTGCTTTCCCTTTTTGCACGATAAGCATTGGTCTTCAAAGTTGAAATTCTTCAAGGGAACACCCAGCACCAGCCCATTCTTGACAATGTAGTTCATTTTCCTAAGATGAATATGCCCCATTCTCCGATGCCATAACTCGGACTCCGATTCAGTTGCTTTTGACAGAAGACACGATTCTTCTGTTGCCATCTCAGTCGACCTCATGTCCATAACATACGTATTCTTTTCCCTTGGAGCCTTCATTACAATCCAATCCTCTGGTATCTTGAAACCAGGATACAGTACGATCGCTTCATTCTTGGTAAAGTGCAAAGTGTAATCTTTGTCACAGATCTGCGATACACTCAGCAGATTATGCTTCAACTCTTCAACGAAATTCACTTTCTCTAACGTCATTTTACCATTAGTCACCGTCCCAATTCCAGTAATCCTTCCACCGCTCTCTCCAGCAAAACTTACTCTTCCTCCCTGAACAGGTTTCCATTCGTGTAACAAATTCTTGTTACCCGTCATGTGCCGGGAACAGCCGCTATCCACAACCCATAGATTGTTTGCAGCCATGTTCAACTGTTCCTGCACGATTAAAGCAGAGGATTAAAATCTGGGGACCCGAGACCTATTGGTCTCGGGTCGATACATCCCGTACTTTGGCTGTCCAAAGTTAGTATTAGAATGATATCTGTAAGTCCTAAAAGGATACCTTCTTGTAGACTTACTATGAGGTCATCCAAACCTTCGGGAATTAAATGAATTATTACTAATGGTTTGGTTGTTAACAGGGAAAAACTGAGATCGATTTCTTTGAAAACCTGGATTATTCCAATTTCTGAACTTTGATGAGTTTTCATTTTTACCATTATAGTGATTACTGTTGGTTCTATTCTCAGTTTTTGAAGGTCTCATACCTCTGAATCTCTGCTTCAGAGGGCAATCAGCAATCAGGTGTCCTAATTGATTGCATCTGAAACAACTCCTGTGTTCAACTTTCGTATCAATAGTTGTTTTAGATGTTGATGCTGCATTACCGCCCGTTTGTCTAACATATGGTGGGACATACGGGTTTAGTGGAGAATTATTTTCATTTGGTTTATGTTCCTCTCCACGTTTTGGTAATACTGCCTCTTCTTTTGTCTCACTCGACTCGGATGTCTTGTCCGAATTTGATGAGACAGGACTAGGAACAGAAATCTTAACATTAGAAACAGGCTTACTCGTTTCGCCTTTACTAACTTCTGGATCTTTAATCGTAACCTTAACCGGAACTGTCTGACCAATTTCAACATCAACAGATTTCTGATTACTAGGATCATAAGTGTAGTTATGATTATAAGGTGGTGGAACTTCATGATATCCAATTCCTCCCCTTTTAACTGGGGAACTTTGATCACTAACGAGGTGATCAAGTATAGCGGAAGAATTTCTAAATTGCTCAAGCTTTCTGTTTAGTTCCACCACTTTCACCTGGTGATCAGCTATCTGTTTATCCCTTTCAGCTATTAGTTTGGTTTTCTCTTCTAACACTTCATAGCTAAGATCAATTACTTGTATTTTTTCAGCTAGACTGGCTTTTAGACTTCTGATATCTTTCTCACTAGCTTTTATTTTTACCTTGTAACTGTTTTCTCTAGCTTTAGTGTAATGATGATCTTCTTTTAATGTTTTAAATTGAGCATCCAAACTAACAAACTGATCAGTTATTGTTTTCAATTGTTCAGACAGATTTTTACATTTCGTACAAGGGAGTTTAGTACTTACCTCGGAAAGCTGATCTGTCACTTCTGCCATGTAAGCTTGATTTTCTCCAGTCACTTTCTCACTTCCTGCAGTTTCGATGTTCGCCAAATTGGCCTGTTCGAACACTTCTTCAACATGCAGATTCCAATTGTATTCCCCATTCTGTCTGGATATCATGGCTCTATTCTCATTACCACCCCCACTCTGTTGTGTAGACCTGTTTTGACTGCGTTCTACTCTGTCATTTGTGCATTCTTTAGCAAAGTGGCCATTCTGTTGACAGTTGTAACACCGAACCTTTGACTTATCAAAACCTGGTCTTTCACCTACAAACTTTCTACCAGTCTTCTTCATAAACTTTTTAACCCTTCTCACAATCATCGCCATTTGCCACTGCAGATCCATCTCTTCCAGATCATCAGCATCGATCTGATCATAGTCTTCGTCTAAAGTTGCAGGGTCAACAATCTTACCTTTAATGTAATTTTCGTACGAAGCAATGAAAGATGCATAGAGAGCAAACTGCTGTTCAGCAGATTTAACACTCATGGGCATCTTAGAGTAGTTGTTGTTAGGAACACTTGAAGAGAAACTACCCTTGGTTGCTTGAGGTTTAGAAGAATTTGTTCCACCAGCTACAAAACACACATCACCATTCATGTTGAGAGATACATGACCTTCATGTGTTGAGTTAGCGCCCGAGTCTCCTTTTGAGTAGTAAGCAGATGATTCAGACTTCGAACTTGAACTTGAGTTAACCTTTGCACTATACATTCCCGGATCCTGAACCTGATCAGTTGGTGTCTCTTTTCGAACCATGTTAAGTTCAAAATTTCGTAGTTTGTTGACTGCTGTTTCCAAGTCATAGTCGGCAAACTCTTTATCTTCTCTCATCAAGACAGTGTACATCTCCCATTTCGGTGGGAGAGCATCAAGAAGCTTTTCTACGATTTCCTCTTCTTTGTAAGCAATGGAATAATTGTTGAGTTCGGTCATCAGATGATAATATCTCGTGATGATATCATCAAGTGATTCATTCTTCAAATACTTGAACACCTTGAATTGGGTGTTGAGTAGTTTAATCTTGGATGCACGAATCCCCACATTACCTTCAAATCGGTTTTCAAGTGCTTCCCAAAGCTCTCTGGCGGTTTTATACTTCCTGAAAGTGTGAACAATCTCTTGTGGAAGAGCCATAGTTATCGCAGCATGAGCTTTGCTTTCAGCCTCATACATCTTCTTTTCTTCCTCTTCCATCTTGTTGTATTTCTTAATCTGTTCACGACCCTCATACAGAGCAGTTGGTGGAATGTATCCATCTTGAATGCACACCCACATCTTAGCATCTTGGTATTTAACATACTGCTCAAACCGATCTTTCCACGCCACAAAATCGGTTCCCTTAAGCATCTTCGGTGCCTTAGTAGCTGAACCCGCTTCCACTTCCATCTTCACCAGTTCCGTAATATTTATTGAAGTCATCTTCTACGAAACTAAAACACAAAGAAACCCGAAAAATAAAAATTTTATTCTTAACAGTACTGTAGGCGAAGTTGTGGATAACTTCGCTTAAGTCTTAACTTCGCTTGAATTCTTAACTTCGCTCCCTTTTTAAATTCGCCTGATTTGGCGAAGTTGTGAATAACTTCGCTTAAGTTAAGCGAACTTGTGAGGTAGGCGAAGTTGTGGGTAACTTCGCTTGAGATAAGCGAACTTGTGAGGTAGGCGAAGTTGTGTATAACTTCGCTTAACCTTATATCTTCGCCTAAACCCTACAAACAGTAGCGGCAACTTCTCCTGATGAACACGATGATTTTGCAGGTTTGATTTCTGGGTTTTGCGAGGTATGCGAAGGTGTAATGTGTTGTTTTTGATGGTGGGAGGTGAGTAGGACACAAAAACTCGGTAAACTCGTCCCGCGAATAGTCGAACGGAACGATTTCTACACCCGCGTGATAATCCCGAACCACACAATCACGAGCAAAAGCTCTGATACCAATTGTAAGTTCCCAGCCGGATCTACACGGAATATCTCGTTCTACGTAGGTGCGGAATCCCTACGTAAGACGATACGAGCATAGAAGACGATACACGATAACACGATCAAACACACGTTACAATAAACAAAGACACGTTGTATTGCAACTGGAAACACGTGATTCACTGATCACTGATTACACAACTCGTAAACTCGTTACAACTCGATTTACTGAAACTCTAACTCGTTAACTCTAATAATAAACTCAGCCGTAACCTAACAGTTTATAAAGCACGACAACTTCGCCTAACATGTTTAGGCGAAGTTGTCCCTAACTTCGCTTGTTCCACAAGTTCGCCTATATCAGCGAACTTGTGAGAACTTCACTTACATCCAAATACAAATCCAACTAACTCGATTACAGACACTAGACACTGAACTACTGACATCATGTACCAACAGTACCATAACCTGATGTCAAGATTGCCCCTCAGATATTGAAGAATACGCTTGACTGCTGCCAGATGAGTCACTCGAGGACTTTCTTGGTACCTAGCACATAAACAAATTGCAAACATTATGTCAGGTCGAGAAGCAGTAAGATACATTAAAGAACCAATCATAGCTCGATAGAGGGTAGGATTGACGATATCCTCCAAGTCATCTGGTGATAAATTGTGACAAACAAGGAGAGGAGTTGAAGGGATTTTTCCGGCAGTAATCTTGAATCGGCTCAAGACATCGTTCACGTATTTAGTCTGGTGAATGAAGATTCCTTTCGCAGACTGATGAACCTGCAACCCTAAAAAGAAGTTCATCTCTCCCATCGAACTGATTTCGAACTTTGTTTGCATCGAGTTCTCGAATTCTTTACATAACTTGTTATTTGTTGACCCAAAGATAATGTCGTCGACATAAATCTGAACGAGGAGAAGATCATCACCAATGTTTTTATAGAATAAGGTGCAGTCAACAGTCCCTCGCTTGAAGCCGTTATCAGTCAAATGGTTGGCAAGCGTGCCATACCAAGCTCTCGGGGCTTGATGTAGACCATACAGGGCCTTGTTTAAGCGATAAACTCGGTCAGGATAATCAGGATCCTAAAAGCCAGGAGGCTGTAACACGAACACTTCCTCATGTTCTTCACCGTTGAGAAAAGCACTTTTCACATCCAATTGATAGACTTTAATATTCTTGTAAGCCGCATAAGCCAGAAAAATTCGTATAGCTTCCAATCTTGCAACCGGAGCGTATACCTCAGTATAGTCTATATCCTCTTGCTGATGGAAACCCTGCACCTTGTTTCTCACGATCACCCCACGATCGTCCTTTTTACATTTAAAGACCCACTTAGTTGGAATAGGCTTCTTAACTAAAGCGGGTATATTGATAAGATCCCATACAACCAATCGTGCAATTTTTTGCAATTCCTCTTGCATTGCTTATACCCAAGAAGGATCTTCAAGAGCCATACGAGTCGTCGTTGGCTCTACTTGGGATAGAAAGCAGGTGTATTTCGCAACATTTACGATTCCAGAAGAATGCAAATCAGCATAGGCGCATAATATATTATTCTCACTCGAAGAAGCAACTTGATGACGTGTTTGTACACCCACATCAAGTTCTCCAATGATGTTCTCCTTTGGATAATAATTATGAATCCTAAGAGTGGGAGTCTCAGGAACAACAACATTTTCGAATAAGTTAGTGTAATATTCTCCAAGTTCATGATATGAATCATAACTGTCAACTATATCAGGTTCAATAACTTGATCAACAACTTGATTATCATCAAAAGAAGTAGAAACATTATCAAATGAAGCTGGAGGATCATCGCGTGGATCTTCAGTTGGAGCTTCAACATCATTAGAACTTGAAAACCTTGGAAGTACCAATTGATCTTCAAAATACACGAACCAGGTTTTCATCTGGTTGCTCAGTTGATGGAGTAAACGAATTAAATTAACCATCATAATCAAACATCCGGTCGGGACCCTTTCCTTGAGGTACCACTCCTCCACACAACCAGAAGTAAAATTAAATACCATTTTCTTTGGAGAAGCGTAACCCAAGAAATAACCCTCAGTGGCTTTTTCTTCAAATTTACCCACATCTCTTTTCAACATCGTACAAGGACACCCAAATGGTTCCAAGTACTTTAAGTTAGGCTTTCGTTTGTTAAAAAGCTCATAACTCGTATTTTGGAGTCTCTTAACAGTTAGAACCTGATTAAGCGTATAACAAGCAGTATTCACAACCTCGTTCAAGAATTGAAGCTTAGAATCGGCTAGCTTAGTTCTAGTTGCTTCAATCAAAGTTTTGTTTTTCCTCTCAGCAACACCGTTCTGTTGTGGTACATAAGGGGCACTATATTCTCGATGAATTCCTTTTTGAACGCAAAAGAAATCCAAAACAGTGTTTTTAAATTCAGTACCATTATCACTTCGAATTCTCTTCAGTTTTTGCTTGTATAATGATTCGATCTTGGTGATTAAATTTTGAACCAAAACAGGTGTTTGATCTTTTGAACTCATAAATAAGACCCATGAATATCTTGAATAGTCATCGGTAACTACAAGACAATACCAATCTCTAGAGATACTCGCACGATTCACAGGACCAAACAAATCCATATGAAGTCGTTCTAAGGGAGTAACAATGGAATTCAATAACTTAGACGGATGTTACTTTTTCTTCTGTTTGCCTTTCTTGCGAGCAACACAATGGTCAGATAACTTAAAGTTCTTCAAAGAAACACCTTCGACCAAGTCATTTGCCATTAAATAATTCATCTTTTGAACATGAATATGACCCATCCTTCGATGCCATAGAATAGAGTCCTTCTCAGATGCTTTAAAGACAAAACATGTTTCGATCGATGTAGATACCTTAGAGCTCATATTTAAGACATAAATATCATTCTATCAAGGTGATCGCATGACAACCATGTCCTCGGGAATGACGTATCCTGGTTTTAGAATCAGACATTCTTTATCGTTATATACAATCATGTACTTCTTGTCACAGATTTGCGACACACTTAATAAATTATGATCAACCTTATCACAATAGTTGACTTTCTCAAACGTGATATGCCCATTTGAAACTTCACCCTCTTGTGTTATCATACCCCAGAATTCCCAGCAAAAGCAACATACCTTCCTTGAATATTTATAACATTTGTTAAGAGGTCGAAATTTCCAGTAATATGACGAGAACATCCACTATCCATTATCCAGTTCTCACCAGACACGGTCTTGGATGTACCCTATACACAAATTGAAAGTGATTAGTTCAAAAAGGCAGCCCAAGCCTCAACCTTGGGCACCTTTTGAGTTTCATAAGAAGAATCAAATTTAGCCTAATTCAATTGTTGTTCAGCAACTTGAGAATAAGTTACAGGCCTTTTAGACTTTCGTCTCAGATAGGCAGCTTGAACGACATTTGAGTTCACGTTCTTGCATATTGGCTCGGTTGGAACAAACTTTGGTTTTACTAGACCAGATGTTCCATTCACATGAATCACCTTACATGGATTCACATTTGAAAACATGATGTGAGTATCATCATACCACGACAAAGGTCGTTTCAAAATCTCCTTTGTCATAGGAACCGGTTTTGATTGGTCCTTGACAAATGGATGAAGCAACTGAGATTTCTTCTGTCCACAGTTTCTCACAACATGACCTTGTTGACCACAAAGAAAATAACTTCTCATGTCCACACGATCATTTTGAGATTTGGCAAAAACAGATGCCACAGAAGGTTGATGACTCACATTCCTAATAAAACTCTTGGCCAAATCATCAGACTACACCGATTTCTTTTTCAAATAGAAATCAAGATTATAGTAGTTTGAAAAACTTTGTAAAGTGTCATTTCCACTTGATTTCACAAAATGAACTTTCTTGGCAGTTTTTAACAATTGCTTAGCTTTAATCAATGGGTCTGATGTGTTTGTTGTTTGGCACAAGCAAACTTACATTCAAGATCTTGTATCTTGGATGTTTCATTATGAAAGACACTTTCAGTCAATTCTGGTTTGATAATACTAATCGGAATGTCTTTCTCAGTGAACATGGAGTCCAAACCCTATAACTTAAACACACGTCCGGTAGAAACTGAGGGATTTATGAAATGCAACAAATCCTCATACGAAATATTTGGTTTGTCTAATTTGATGGATTTAACCTTAACATGTGTTTTATGTTTTCTTGAACTGTATTTGAACCATATACAGCCTCCTCAAATTAATGAGGTTCACAATGGATATGATTCGAACTTGGAATGTTCTCATTGTTGTGTATAATTTCTGGTTCAAATACATCTTCAATGATAACTTTATCAACATTCTCAACAAAAACTTTATTACTTTCAACATGATCAGTTTTTACTGGTTTAGGTTTTTCTGAAACAACAGGTTCATTCACAATCACCTCTTCTTCTTTTCTTGCAAAAGGATTTATCGTATAATCATTGTAAAACGGTGGTGGTATTTCAACAAAACCTATACCCTTTTTAGAATCTTTTTGCTCACCAGATACTTCGATTATCTCATTTAGAAAAAATGAAGAGTTTCTAAACTTGCCAAACTTGTTTTTCAACTCAAGAACTTCATTCTCCAGCTCGTTTATCGTAGAACGATGTTTCAAGATTTCTTGAAATTTTTTATCGTTAATCGTCATTTTGACATATAACTTAGCTTTGAGATCATGATTACTTATCGACAATGCTACAATTTTCTCCCTAGATCTCATTTGAGATTCTAAAGATTGTCTATAAGTATCCTTAGGTGAAGCAATTTCTTTTACTAAACAATCATTATGAGTTTTCAATGATTCTAACTTAGGCTTGTTGTTCTCACAATCAACACAAGAAACAGAAGGACTAACCTCGTTAATCTTGGCCATGCAAGCAAAAGTAGTCGGTTGTTTCTCACATGAATCATTAGAATCAGACTCAGTATCATTTTCAGAAGATAACTCACTCCAACTTGCATCTTGAAAATTTTCATTTATCCCGAACATAGCCAGATTAGCTTGATTATTGTTGCACAACAATCTTTGTGACCAATCAGTTCCATCCATGTTGGACAACACTCAAGAAGGTAAAATTTTGTTCAGCTTCCTTCATATTCACAGTCGGTGGTGTTGAAAATGAGTTGAGCAGCTGAAGATCCAGAATTACCAGACGATCCAGAACCTCCAGAAGCATAGAAATAAGCATGTGGATCACTATAGGTTGTTGTGGGGTTTTCTTGTCCATTTTGACTGAGGAATGCTGTAATTGGAGCAATTGTCGAGCTTAAAGGCATGCTACCACCATAAAAAGGTGGATCTTGACTTTCTTTCGAAGACTTTTGACATCTCAAATCATATTCTCGAGCCTCAACTTTTTGCATAAACTCGGAAGCAGGAAAATCCTCATTTTTGAAATAATTATTCTCTTTTAACACCATTAAAAATGTCGAGTAAGTACAAGGTAAAGCATTCTTGACTGTATCAGTCTTATCAGATTCATATGGTTCAATCTTTAACTTATCCATTTAAGCAATTAAATGATTGAAACGAGTAGTCATTTCCTCAACAGTTTCACCTTTGAGTAGATTAACATTTCTAAATTGAAACTTTAACATCACCTTTTTACTTTTCTCAGTGTTACCCATACTTCTCATTTTGATGTGTTGAAACAACGAAGCAGTATTCTTGATACTACCCACTTGATGAAATATGTTATCTGGTAAAGCCATAGTAAGATTCGAATGAGCTTTAGTTTCAATCTCTAACGCCTTTTTCTCCTATTGAGAATATTGTGAAATATCCTTAGGGGTAAAGCCAATAGTCTCATCTCCAATAATCGGTACAGTGTAAACCTCATCAAGACAATAAGAACAGTCAGGATGAACAAAACCAAGATGAGCACGAAATCAAGGTTCCCATTTAGCAAAGTCACTAAATTTCATCAATCGAGGACACATGGAATGAGATCCAATCTCAGTATCCAATTGTAACATTTGATGCATGAGTGCGTTTTGAGAAGCTAACGCATAAAAACCAGCCATCTTGAAAACTAAACCAACAAACTGTGAACAGTAAATCTAATGAACTGTGAACAGTGTTTATAACGAATTAAAAATAACGAATCAATTATAACAAATTGACTTTTATCTGAGTAACGAATAAGAAACAGTGTCAGACGAATTAGCTTTTGACGAATTGGTAACGAATCTCAAACGAACTAAGACAACGAATCAGGTTAAGTTGACGAATCAGTCTAAAGAATTAGATTAACGAATCTAAATTCAATGTAGGGAATCAGATGAGCGAATCTTTGAATACACTTAAGGAATCACTAAGTAACGAATTACTAACGAATCAGGTCAACATAACGAATCAGATCAACGAATCTCGGATTCAAGGTAACGAATCAAGCTAACGAATTAGCTATAGTTGACTAACGAATAAGGTTGTTATAACAATTATAACAAACTCTGACAACTATTGCCACGTGGCAAAAATTTGTTAGATATGAGGTTAACGAATCAGACCACGTGTCTGACAAACTAGATGACACGAATCAAATTTGGTAACGAACTGAGTAACGAATTGAGCACGAATTAAGAAAGTTCAACGAACTACAATAACGAATTAACTTAAGATATAACGAATCTTCAACAACTGATGAAGATCTTCAAATCTTCATCCTTAATTTCCAGATTTCTGGAAAAATGAAGAACACCTAACACTTGCTCAAATCCGTAATACTAACTCGATACTACACCAAATCACGCAAATAATAACTCAATTTACTCGTAAACCCATCGGGAAATCAAATCGCAACACACCATATACCAAAACACTCAATATCCAATCCAATTGTCCAAAAAACAAGTCCCTTGTTTTCGGTCAATTTCATATCCAATCAAACCAACACTAATCCAAACCAATTCCCAATTCCACTCAAACACACAAACTGTATACCTTACTAAACACAAATCCACCTTAACTCAATCCATATTCAACCAAATCAACACTGAATTTGATTAAATTCAAACCGAATCTAAATAAAACTAAAATTTATACTTATAAACTTTCAATTAACAAATTAGAACACTAGATCAAGAGCAATCGAACCCCGAAAGCTCTGATACCACTTGAGAGAACACGGATCTAACACAGATCAACACTTAGATCTAATACTGTGAAGGATCTAGTTCATGATTATTCTTAATTATTATGTTATATTAGGTGTATATATGTGTATATATTATAGTAATACGTTAGATGTATGAAACTTTGATCGAGAGTGCAAATGGACGACAATTCAATAAGGTTAATCTGAAAACTTAAATTATCAGAGGAGTTCACCTCTATATATAGAAGATGGGTCTAGTTCGTTACACATTCCGTAACGAACTAGCCTTCCACTTCCTTACATTACAATACATTAAATAGAAATAACGAACTAAGTCTCCCATTCATTAAACATCCTTAACGAATTGGGAGGAACAATAGCTTAAACATCTAGTTCGTTAAACATCCTTAACGAACTAGATAGACCATAACGAACTAGAAAATAATATAAATAACTTTTACATTATAATAATAAAACGATAAATACAAAGACTCGAGATGCAAAGCCGTGCACTAACACATTTTTAACATGTTACCCTTCTTACATACATACATACATACATACATACTATCACTTACCTCAGTCCACCAAGAGTATGTTCATAGTCCGTCGTCTATACCTATACTCAAGGTTGTGAACACGTGAAAGGTCTGCAGTCCTTACCTATGTTCACCATTCATGGTAAGTACAAGCTCGCAGTCCTTCCCTATGTTGCCACCTATTTCATAGCACGTACGAGTTCCGCAGTCCTTTCCTATGATAGCTCCAATCTACAATACGTATAAGGCCCACAGTCCTTAATTACGCTATCACCTGCCACGTCTATGTCCAACAGAAGTTAGAGGGATTTGCCATCCTAACTTACTTTGTTAGACATAGAGCTCGCATTCCGTAAATACACCTACTCACACGCACCACATGTACAATATATATATATATATAGACGCAATTTACAATATATCATACGGACACACTAGGCATCCTTCATATTAATCTTCTAACAATCATCTCCCCTGACGATACGTGCAATATCCGAAGATCGTTCACGTACCGACAAGCATTCATTCATAACATCCGTATGATAACTATCTCTTATATTGTTTATAGCATAAACTTACCACTTAAGGTAAGTGTATTAACACTTCACATTGAGTATGCACACAGCCCAAAAAATATAACAAGAAAATGGGGCTAGAAACTCACCTGTAAGCGATTCCTTTATGAGGTTATTCCCTTCTTGAGCTGTGCACATCTAACTTTGTATTAATCATAGTATCTATTAACTACTTCTAGCTATACCATACTCCTAAGTTATTGCATTCTTCAACGAACCGGGGTCAGGGGGCAGCCCCTGGTAGCGGGGTTCTAGGGGCGGCAGCCCATAGCTGGGTCCAAGGGGCAGAGCCCCTGGCTGGGGTTAAGCTTGGAAAATTTTATTTTCATTAATAAGTCTTTACTAAAAACATCCTCAGAAACAGAAATTTAATTATTTAATCAAATCCATCTTAGTTTTAAACGTTACCTTTAATTATTTATTAATTTGTTACTTTTAGTTCTTATATCATATAAGTCCATATTTGTCATTTATCGTTCGTTTATTTTATAAAATCCTTTCAAGCGTATATGTCTCCTTCTTGACATATAAGTTATTACGGGCGTATAAGCTCCTTCTGGACGTATAAGTCATTGTATAACTTTCCCCAGCATATAAGTGTTTCCCATATAAGTCTTCTCCGTATAACTTATACGTCCGTATAAGTTATACACCGTATAACATATACATTGCGTATAAGTTATACATATACGCTAACTTTACTTATATGTTGCATTTACATATACGTTACACTTAGGCGTTGCCCTACATATACGCTGCCACTTATGCGCTGCAACTTATACAGCGTGTATACTTATACGGCCGTAAAAGTGCAGTCCAGCCCTCTTTAACGCATTTTTACGGTTTTACTTCGATTCCGGAGCCGTCGGCCGCCGTTCACCACCATGGTTGACCGAGGTTTGATCATTTATAGTCTAGGTAGCTTCGGGGTGTCGATATCTGAGCTAAGGTGGTCCTTCAGCTTGTTTGTGGTTGATTAAACGCCCAAACAAAGCTAGATATAGATACAAACGATTCATACGGCATCCCGGGGCTGCGGCGTCGGGTTCTAATGTGTTGGTACAGCTGAGATAAATCATTTCTTACCTTCGGTTGGTCTCAAATCGTTGAATATAGTAGAGTAGAGAGTGTTTGGCTTAAGTGTGTATTTTTTAAGGTATAGGCTATGGTGTAGAGAAGGATGGAAATGGAAATGATTAGGGTTTAAGTGGTATTTATACTCCCTTAAGCCCATGGACCATAGGTTCATCTTTCCTTTTTGGTCCATATTTAATTCCATCTAATTAGCTTACTTAACCATCCATCATTATCATTTTATTATTATTATTAATATTATTCTATTAACTCAGTTAATCCTTCCCACTTAAATAATATATTAAATATTATTTATCGAAATTTTGGGATCTTACACAACCATTCTAATCGAGTGTGAATAAGATTAGAGTATTTTATAAGTTTAAGTCCAAAACTATCCAAGTGTCAACTATTCTAATCAAGTCTGAAAGTAATCTAATCTAAGTTTAAACAAATCTAATCGAATGACAATTCGATTAGAATGGTTTATAAGCGGATTCAATTAGAATCAGAATCAATAGAATTCTTTTTAAGTGGATACCAATCAAATCTGTTTGAGACTAATCAAATCGAATGTCAAAACAATCTAATCGAATGGCAATTCGATTAGAATAATTTGAAGTTAATTCGATTAGAATCAAATCCATTAGAAGCTTTTACTCTCAAGTGTCGTCTAATCAAATCGAATCTCAAACAAATCCAATCAAATGGCAATTCGATTGGAATAGTTTTTGAATTTGATTAGAATAGAATCCCTATTCGATTAGAACATATTTTAATTATGAGCTCGATTAGATTGTCTTGTCCTTGGGAGAAAATTCTTAGACCCCAGTCTATTCTAATCGAATCCCTATTCTCTTATAATGGTTTATACCATTCGATTAGAATGGTTTATACCATTGAATAAAATGGTTTAAACTGTTCTAACTAAATAGAATGTGGATTGAATTAGAATCCAATAACATATCCAAATACACTATATTTCATTTTTCCTGGGTTCATGAGGTCTCGACTTGGTTTCTTGATATCTTGCACTCATCTTCAAACCTCCTTATCAGGCTAATTTAGACCCAAACAGTCCGTAAAAACCGTAAAACAAGAAAAGCTATACAAAGTACCACCAAAACTCAATTAAATCAACCAACTTTTTCCTTATAACATCAATAATAAGATTTCATCATAAAAAGAAACCAACAACAACATAAATTATCCCATTAGGATCTGAACAGTTCTGTCAGGAACTGTTCGAAGAACAAGAGCAAGAAGAGGATGAAGATCATCATAAATATATAATATACCATAGGTGAGGATTAATGGTTATGATTATCAAGTGTGGTAATGAAAAGGAATCGGCATATTGATTGAAGTTTTTAATCTAGGGTTTGTGTATTTTGAACGCAATAGAGAAAGGTTGAGAGAGAAAGTTAAGCGAGTTTGGGTTTTTTGAAAGTGAATGAAATGAATGATAATTTTCTTGACCCTAATTATAGGTCAGCCTATCTCGCGATAGGGTAAAAATATCTCGAATTTTAAACAATTTTACACTCTCGACCCCCGAACTCGGAAAATATTTACAAATTTAAACCCAAAAACTATTTACCCACCAATTCCAAACACTTTAAATATACACAAGATATATTTTTGTCGGTTCGACACTTCACAACTTTTGCATAGGGACCCTGTTTCAAACCCATAATTCATTCATAAAACAAAAGATAAAATTAATTTTAAACTTAAAGGAAAAGTAAAATAAAATAACAAAAAAAATATAAGACAAAAATAAAATTAAAATTAAAATTAAAATTAAAGCATACTTAGTGTATTAAGTTGAAAATAAAACAAAATAAAATAAAATAAAATTGTAGTAAAGATGAATTCAATATTATATTAATTATATTAATTTTAAGCTTTTAATGATTTATATATATTGGTGAGAAAGATCATAACATGAAATCGCATTATCTGTTAACGTACTAAATTACACTTCTATTTGGATATTATTATGCCAAGAACCCAAATTCGATTGTAGATATATTTTGTCCACTTTAAACTTAACAAGTATTTTGATGCCAATGTGATATGTTAAGGTATTTATTAGGCACGAAGCTTATTTGGTCCCCATTTAATCCAACAAATTACAAACTCCATCATACCTTTAATTTATATATATCAATATCACCCCATTAACTCCGAACACTAATGATTGATCAAAGCATTTTGAGCGTATTTAAACTTTTTGCAAATATTCTTTCAAACAATAAATGTTGAAGCATAGACTTATAAGCCTTCATATAAAGTGTTTAAGACTTACTGTTTGCCCCACGTTATGTGGTTCTAATATACCCCCTTTTGTTTGCTAATTATCAACATTTCTGTTGTTGAATTTAAATACTTTAAGCAGTTTGCAGTTTTTATGCTTTAACATTTAGATTTTCAATATTTTATTTAAAGCAAGAATAGTTTTTCTGGTGATCAATCACTAACGGGCTCGTGTATGACTGATTAATAATATTTTTACCTTCATTTATATGACTTATATTGAAGTCGGTAACTGCTTCATGAGTGTGTAACCACTAGCAAGGGTGGGAATTTATGTTTATATCACTTTGACATTTACTCATTTGTCAAGTTTATCTACACATCAAGCAATGATCTTGTTGGCTTCTGAAATACTCTTTTCATGTGTTAGGATCATTAGAGACAAATCATTTTCCAAATGTCGTATCGATTTCTCAAAATTTTAAAGTTCTTATATTATGCGACTCCCTCTAAGTAGGAGATCCCTCTAAACGAGAGAATATATTTTAGAGACCTTTTCTGATTTTCTTAATAAAATATAAAATATTTTTGATAAGTCAAGTGACTCATTTTTGTTTTTCTTAAAGTAAAGTGAAAATCTTTTTTGTTGAGTTAAACTTAACTCATTTTCTCCCTCTAAAATTGTGACATATTTTGAAAAATATTTACAAATTTATATACAAAAACTAAATAAATTTTGATCGAAGGAGATCATGGCTAATAACTCAACAAGTGACAAAAATCTGGCACGATCAAAGGCTTTGGTAAAAAGGTCGGCAGAATTGTAATCTGTATGGACCCTTTCAATACTGACATGTTTCTGGTCATAAGAATCACGAATGAAATGCATTCGGATGTCAATATGATTTATCTTTGAGTGTTGGACCGGGTTTCTAACAATACAAGCTGCCGCCTTATTGTCACACTTGATAGGGGTGTTAAAGAAATTCAAACCAAAATCCAACAGCTGATGCTGGATCCAAATCACTTGTGAACAGCAAGCGTAGGCGGCAATGTATTCTGCTTCAGCAGTGGAGGTGGAGACGGTGACTCGCTTCTTGCATTGCCAAGAGATCAACCTATCTCCTAGGAACTGACATCCACCTAATGTTGACTTTCTATTAAGATTGCATCCCCCATAATCGCTATCGGGGAAAACATGTAGTACTAGAGGGGAGTCTTTGAGATACCAAAGACCTAAGGAAGGATTTCCCTTTAGATACCGAAAGATACGCTTTACAACGGTTAAGTGGGATTGTTTTGGATCACACTGATATTTGGCACACTGACAGACAAGGAACATAATAGCTGGTCTGCTGGTAGTGAGATACATCAAAGAACCAATAATTGATTGGTAAAGGTGTTGATCGACTGGTTTCCTGATGGATCTGGAGCTAGCACTAGTCGGGTAGCAATCGGAGTGAGGAAGGAATTGGAGTTCTTGAAGCTAAATTTCTGAACGATGTCAAGAACGTATTTTTCTTGATGTATTAAAATCCCATCAAGTTTTTGTTCAACTTGAATTCCCATAAAGAAGGTCATCTCCCCCAATGAACTCATTTCAAACTGACTTTGCATTACTTGTGCAAACTCTCTACACAGTTTATCAGATGTGGATCCAAAGATAATGTCGTCAACATATACTTGGACAAGAATCTGATCATCCTTCACCTTCTTGATAAAGAGTGTTTGTTCAATAACTCCTCTCCTATAGCTATTCTTAAATAGATGTTCTGCTAATGTAGCATACCAAGCACGGGGTGCCTGGTGAAGGCGATAAAGAGCTTTATCAAGACGATAAACATGTTTTGGACGATCAGGATCTTCAAAGCCTGGTGGTTTCTTAATATATATCTCTTCCTTCACTTTCCCATACAAGAAGACAGTCTTCACATCCATCAGATATACTTTGAAGTTCATGTATGAAGCATAGGCAGGAAAGAGACGGAATGCCTCAAGCCTAGCAACGGGAGCATACACCTCATCGTAATCAAGACCTTCACATTGAGAGAAACCTTGAACAACCAACCTCGCCTTATTGCTTACAATCGCCCCTTTGTTATCCTTCTTGTTTTTGAATACCCATCTTGTCCTAATTGTTTTCTTCTTCTCCTATTTCTTAACTAGTCTTCACACATTGAGCTTCTTGAACTATAACAGCTCCTCCTGCATTGCCTTAACCCATGAGTTTTCCTTCAAAGCAACCTTGTAGTCCTGCGGTTCAACCTGTGAAATGAAACAAGAAAAAAGACATATGTTAATAGTACCAGACTTGCTCCTTGTTTAGATGCCGGCAAAAGGAGAACCAAATATGTTTTATGTGGGATATTTTCGATGGAAGGATAGTTAGGGTATATCTTATACTAGGGTGACAGGTTCTGCTTGAAGATCAACAGTCAGACTCTCAACATGATGAAATATGCGAGGAGCATTGATTAGAACATCATTGGCTAACTGAACGGAGTCTGGTGGATCGACTAGATGTTCTTGTGGAATTTGTTCATGCTAGATATGTCTACCATATGGAACAACAATTGTAGTAATCGAAGTTGAAGTAGTGTTATCAGAAGTACCAGCAACAGGTCCATCAGCAGCAGCACCTTGTACAATTTCATCTGAACAGGGAGATGTGGCAATAGATCCTACCCCGCTTCGTGATGCTTGAACATCCGGTGCAGCAGAGTGATTCTGAACTTGTTCCACAATGTCAGCAGACATGAACGAGTCTTCTGAATCGGAATCAGATATGTATTCAACAGCAACCAATTCAGTTGAATCAGCGGATTGAGGAGAAGGGTTATAGACACCTTGATTATTATTTGTTAGAGGAGGAACTGCAGGTGGTACAAATATGTTGCAAGGTCAGCAGAGAGATTCACATCAGAAAAACTGTTAACTGGTGCTTTCATCAACAAGGGTTCAGGCAGAGAAGATGGAACTTGAATGCTTGTAGGTGGTGGGATAGATATGTCACAGAACTGGTTGAAGAAGTAGTCATAGTAAAAAAAAAAACAGTTGGGCCTAGTGCGATCATCAATAGAGTTAAGCTCTTGCCAGTCAATATTGAAGGATTCCACAATCAGTTTAGTTTTATTTTTGTAAACACGATAAGCGGTTTTGTTGGGAGCATATCCAACAAAGTAGCACCCATCGGCCTTTTCAGCAAACTTAGGATCTGGTTGAGCACATGTATGGAGTAAGGTGCATAGACTTCCAAATGTTTGAAATAGTTGACTTGCGGCTTAGTCTTGTAATAGACTTCGAAATGAGTCTTCTTTAAGCGCTTATTAATGATCACACGGTTTTGTATGAAGCAAGTAGCATTGATCGCTTCACCCCGAAAGAACAATGGAAGTTTGGAGTCTGACAACATAGTTCTAGCAGCTCCAATCAGTGGTCTGTTACGACGTTTAGCGACTCCATTTTGTTGTGGAGTGTATGGTGCACTGAATTGGTGATCAATTCTATTTGAATTGCAGAAGTCATCCACAGTTCTGTTACAAAACTATGTCCCGTTGTCG
The DNA here is from genome assembly GCF_021521415.1 of Bidens hawaiensis. Classification (NCBI taxonomy): domain Eukaryota; kingdom Viridiplantae; phylum Streptophyta; class Magnoliopsida; order Asterales; family Asteraceae; genus Bidens; species Bidens hawaiensis. The sequence continues at coordinate 34,887 of NW_027499871.1, read as the reverse complement.
CATCTGATGCACTTCACCTTTTTGTATGCCTGCCTCTCCACAAGAGTAAGAACTTCATCAAAAACTGAGCGATTTCATATGTGTGCCCTAAAAGGAAAGTCCAACTGAAGGGAGAATAATCATCAGTAATCACAAGACAATGGCCTTTTCGGTCGACTTCCAATGGATGGATAGGACCAAACAAATCCATATGTAACAGTTGAAAAATGGAATCAATAGAATTGATCATCTTGGGCTTGTGAGGGAGCTTGTGTTGTTTGCATTTAGAGCATGAAATACATTTTTCAATGCAAGAAAAAGTCTTAACATGAAATCCCCTCACATGCTCACCTTTGACCAGTTTGTTTAAATTTTTAAAGTTTGGATGGCCAAGACGTCTATGCCATAGAGATGAGTCGTTATCCGAGGCCTTAAAAGTTAAACATGAAGCGGTCCTAAGTGAGTAAGAGCTATTCATGTCTAATATATAAGCATCATTATGCCTTGGAGTACGCATCAAAATCCATTCCTCAGGGACTTTGAAACATGGTTTTAATATCAAGCATTAAGTTTCTATGGAGTACTGTCGATCACAGATTTGTGAGACACTAAGTAGATTGTGATTCAATTGTTCCTCCAAATTGACGTCATTAAACGTCAGAATTCCATTAGACACTCTTCCTCTCTTTGTGATGTTTCCTCCCATGTCACCGGCAAAAGAAACGTGTCCACCATCAAAAGGTTTAACGTCGAATAGTAAGGACTCGTATCCCGTCATGTCTATGTACCAAATATTTTTAACAGACCTTCTTGACTGACCCTGCAAACATTAGAATCTAATTATACACGGGTTCCTGAGACTTAGATGTCTTGACAGAACCGAGCCCCGGTGCGGAATCGTGTATATAAAGATGATAAACAAGCTCGGTTCAGGATCGATCTACAACATGTATTCCCTCTTGAACTATCTAATGGACGGATGAGATGTATTAGGAGAGAGCCTGATTCGATTAATAATAATTAATAAAGTAGGATGAACACATATATGTAATCGAAACACAAACAAGATAGAAATGGTAGTATGATATCATTAGTCGAATGATTCTCATAAGGATGAACCACCCATACATACATTCATACATACACAAGAAATATCATCCACCCCGGGAAAGAGCTCATCCCGGGGAGGAGACTCTCTCATAGGGATAAAACCCTAGATCTCAATTAATACACAATACACTCTATACTAGACAAATGAATAAAAACATCTATTTATACTAGTCTAGCATGACTTGGTCTTCAAACTATCCACCCTTGGTTGAGACCAAACAATATATTTTTCACCCACAAATTAATTTGATGTGTCGGTCTAAAATATAAAACCCAACAATCTCCCCCTTAGACCGATGCCATCGAATTACTTCCATGATTACTTCATCACCCGTTGTCTTTCATTTAAATTATCCCCCTCACTTTAAGAGGCTTTGAACTTCAATGATCAACATCAAGTAACAAAGTCATCATAAAAGAAAATACACTCAATGTGATCATCAAATAATCTTCTATTTTTCTCGTTTGTGGTGTGGATGTTGAGACAACAGATTCCATCTGATTACGTCATCAAGATCCTCCACATCTTTGAAAACCTTGGATTATTTATCTTGATCAATTTTTTCTTAACTTGAGTGTTTTACTTTATTTGAAGCAACCAATTTGCAATGAAATTCAAACAATTTTACTCCCCCAATTTTGTTGCAATTATCTTTAACAAACGTTTCTTCAAATCAAGTGCGGGTGAAAACATGAGACTCTTCAATTTCAACAATCTTTGACTTGGTCAACTCATGAAATGATCTGGAAAATCAACCATCTTGTTTTTATAAAGCTCTTGATGAAATCGTGAATTTTTGGTGAATTTTGCCCAATTTTTGCCCAAAAATCTTCAAAAATGACCAAAATACCCCTCGTTGACCCGACACAATCAACAACCGAGTAGACCAGAAAAATCACTTCCAAACAGTCAATCATACTTGGTCAAATATCTTTCATTTAGAGCACATGGTCAATAAGTCAACGGAAAAGCAAGTATACATTCATTTCTTCATCTTGGCTCGTTTGACTTTGAAAGTCAACTGCATCAAATATCCAAAAATTTCTCCAAAAAACTTGAAATATTTCACAAGCACAAACTTTCTGTTCACGAGCACACAAATTTTCCTTCACGAGCATGCTAGACCATAGTCATGCTTGTGAGCAATAAATATGCTCGAGAGTAAAAAGATATGCAGTGATTGTCATGAAGGTTTTCTTTACGAGAACCAAGCATGCTCGTGAGCAAAAAGTGTGCTCGAGTCACAAACTTGAAATTTCCCTTCACAATCGCATATGCTTAGAATATTTTTCAAGCAAGAGATATGCTCGAGAAAAAATTCTAATTGTTCAAGTCAAAGCAAAGTGTGCTCGAAAAGATTATAAATTCGGGGTAAAACATTACGTGCTCGGGCTCAAAACTATTTGCTTGGAGGATCAAAACACTTAACATTTTTCACCATAACACTTGTAACAACATCAAAAAAGACGAAACTGCCCCTAATTAAACTATTTTGCAGCAGCTGCAGTACTAACATAATAAAATCAGCAGCTTAAATGCAGCTCGTTAATCAGCAAATTATCCGCAGCACTAAAGTCAGCAATTTCAGCAGTTAAATCAGCAATATCAGCACTAAAATCAGCATTTCAGCACTAAAATCAGCAATTTCTTCACTTAAACTTAGCAACATCAACATTAAAATCAGCATTTCAGCACTAAAATCATCAATTTCGAGCATTAAAATCCGCATTTTAGCACTAAAATCAGCAGCATCAGCAGCTCGTTAACAGCAGTTTTTTGTCAGCAAACAGTCAGCTCATTAACAATACGCATATCAGTAACAAACAGGCCAAAATACCAATAATTTCAGCTTCAAAATTACCAAACAGCCCCTGTTTAAACTGCTCGTGAACTATGTTCATATCAGCAACTATACAATATGCTCGAGCACAGTAAAATGGCACTGTAGCAACTCGTGAACAGTACACGCAGATCACTGTAGCACCCAAAATTATCATTTCCCCCCAAATCTTTAGCATAAAAACCCTAATTTCTGATATTTGAAATTAAGCACTTGATACACGAAATTCATCATTGAAGTCTCGTTAAATCATCTTAAATCATTATTTTATCATCAATTTCATCAAACAATCAGATTTGTATAATCTCATATAAATGAAGTTGACCAAAAACGAACCGCAAACTGTAGATCTGGACGAATTTGAATTTATAAACGTGAAATTGATGTTAAATGTCCGAACTAATCATCAACCCAAACATCAATTCACATAAATCATCTTCGAATCATCAAATTTCATCCAAATACTTGCAAAAACCCACGAAAACTTCAACAAACCTCAATATTAACGTCCTTGACGGATTCAAGAGCGAATTGAATCAAATTCAGCGGTTAGTCTGAACGATTCGGTAACCTGCTCTGATACCAATTGACAGAACCGAGCACCGGTGCAGAAGCGTGTATATAAAGGTGATAAACGAGCTCGGTTTAGGATCGATCTACAACATGTATTCCCTCTTGAACGATCTAATGGACGGATGAGATCTATTGGAAGAGAGCTTAATTCGATTAACAATAATAAGTAAAGTATGATGAAAACATATATGTAATCGAAACACAAACAAGATAGAAATGGTAGTATGATATCATTAGTCGAATGATTCTCATAAAGATGAACCACTCATACATACATTCATACATACACAAGAAATATCATCCACCCCGGGAGAGAGCTCATCCCGGGGAGGAGACTCTCTCTTAGGGATAAAACCCTAGATCTCAATCAATACACAATACACTCCATACTAGACAAATGAATAAAAACATCTATTTATACTAGTCTAGCATGACTTGGTCATCAAGCTATCCACCCTTGGTTGAGACCAAACAATATATTTTTCACCCACATAGTAATTCGATGCGTCGTTCTAAAATATAAGACCCAACATGTCTCGAGAAAGTCAACCATAAAATTACCAGATTTTATTTTCTTGTCGGAAATTATAAGTGTTGGGGTGTGTCAGAGTCAGAAGAACAGTCCTTAAGAACCCAAGCAGATGCAGGTTTTCTTGTTTTGGAAGACTTTCTGGACAGTCTTCTTCTTGGTTCAAAAACAAAATCCTTAGATCTTTCAATCTTTGGATTTCCTTTTGTGTTTCTTTTTAGTGAGTACTTTGACCTTTCAGTCTTTGAACTCATTTTTTCTCTATCCCTTTTGATTATCCAAAAAGGTGGTTTCTGGTTTTGGATCTCACATCCATTTCACTATCAGAACTATCAGATTGATCAGGTTTTATCTTGGGCTTGATGCAGCTTCAGAACGAAACTGATTAAACTGATTTTTCATTTCTTTCTTCTTTCTATGCCAGTTCTTGCAATGTCTTGCAAGGTGAGATGGGTTGCCACAAACAAAACAACATTTTCTTCTTGAACCCCTATAGAACTCATCAAAATTATGATATACATGGTGTTGTGAAAAAGGTGATGCTTGTAAAGGAGCATAGAGGTTATTTGATCTATAACCTTGATCATCAAAAACATAATCTTTCTTATGATAACTAGAGTAGTTTTTATGAAAGTGAGTGTATAACTGAGGATGGTTATATTGATTAGTAGATTGAAAGAAAGAGTTTTTGTGAGGTGAAAGATTATTACTATAAGTGCTAGCCTTTTCACTTTCAAAACTGTTTCTTTTGTTATATTCTCCCTCAACTTCACAATCTTTTGATAAACAACTAGTTACGCTTGTCTCAACAAGCACATTTTCTTGCACATTTCTTTTACTGAAAGTTTCATCATATATAGTTTCACAATCACTATCAGACAAAGAAACATCATTTTCATTCAAATCAACTTGAGAAGTACCAACATTAACACTCTCACATTAAGATCATTCAAAATGTTTTTCACTATTTTATTATTACATACAAGGTTAATAAACAATTGTTTTAGATTCACACTTGAATCAGGAAGTGAATTTAAAATCTTTTCTCTCCATAACCCATGTCCTTTTCCACACATTCACTTCTGTCTACGCAACCTGCCAAAGAAAATGAAATACCATTCAGACTAACTGATGAGGGAATGGGATCAACAGTTTTGGAAACTGGAGGAACAAATTTCTTTGGTTTTGGCACATGACCAATACTATAGACCATCTCATCTTCTTGTGGGATGTTGAAACCAAAGTGAGGTGGGCTAGTATAATTCTCATTAAATGGAGGTGGAACAGTTGTATTATCATAGCCTATGTGTGTCTTTTGTTTCACCCCAATCTGTGGCACAATGATTCCATTAAGTTTATCAGAGGCTAACTCAAATTTTTTTACGACAATTTTTCTGTGTGCTAAGTCTAATTCTAGCTTCTCAATTTTAGCATTTAACTCAACAACACGTCTTTCGTGATGCTTAGCTAGTTTATCAGACTTAAATAGTTTTTCATTAAGTTTAGCCATATCATTATTGTGAGTTTTAATCCTAGTGGCAAAAATCTTTTCAGCTTTCTTATAATCATTGTTCTGACATCTAGGAACAAGATTTTCTTCTATCAAAGTAGACTTATGAGTTCTATAGTTCTTAACATTATCAATACAAGCTTGAGTGCAAAGTTTGTGTACCTCGGGAATGTCTAAGACTTTTTGATGTGTCTAAACAGAAGGGCTTGATGAGGTATTGCCGTCATCTACAAATGTCATCCCAACAAAGGTTAAAGAATTGATCAACTCAACAAATTGGTCATCCTCCCAATATGGCTTGGTTCCTACAACTGACATGTTGGTGCATGATGTCAGTAGTTCAGTATCTGGTGTCTGCAATCGTGTTAGTTTGTTTTGTTTTGGTGTTTTAGATAACTTGTCTCACAAGTTCGCCTGATATAAGCGAACTTGTGGACAAGCGAAGTTAATGACAACTTCGCCTAGGCTGTTAGGCGAAGTTGTCGTAGCATATATATTCATGTGTTACGGCTTGTATAGGGGGAAGGCCAGAACGTGTAATTGTGATTGATTGTCACGTGTTAAAGTGTTGCAATAAAACGTGTCTTTTGAGTATTGTAACGTGTGTTCGTGTTCGGTGTTAACGTAGTTTACATCTTACGCTCGTATCGTCTTACGTAGGGATTCCGCACCTACGTAGTACGAGATACTTCCGTGTAGATCCGGATGGGAACCTACAATTGGTATCAGAGCTTTTGCTCGTGATTGTGTGGTTCGGGATTATCACACGAGTGAAGACATCGTTCTGTTCGACTATTAGCGGAATGAGTTTACGTTGAAATACCGAGTTTTTGTGTCATATCCATCTCCCACCATAAAAAATAACCCATTACACCTTCGCATACCTCGCAATACGTCAAATTCAAACCTGCAAAAACCTTGTGTTCATCAGGCGAAGTTGCCGTCACTGTTCGTAGGGTTTAGGCGAAGTTATAAGGTTAAGCGAAGTTAACAATCCAGCGAAGTTGAGTTTAAGCGAAGTTATACATTAAGCGAAGTTAGGAAGCAAGCGAAGTTAAGTTTCAGTGAAGTTGAAAACAAGCGGAGTAAAGCTTAAGCGAAGTTAAGCATAACTTCGCCTACTGGGCACTGTTCAGAATAATAAAAATTATTTTATACTTTCCCTGTGTTTTGAGTTGTGTTTCTTTCAACGATGACTTCAATAAACATTACGGAACTGGTGAAAATGGAGGTTGAAGCAGGTTCAGCAACTAAGGCTCCAAAAATGCTTAAGGGTACCGATTTCGTTGCCTGGAAAGATCGGTTTGAACAGTATGTTAAATATCAAGATGCTAAGATGTGGGTGTGCATTCAAGATGGATACATTCCACCAACGGCCTTGTTTGAGGGTCGTGAACAGATTAAGAAGTACAATAAGATGGAAGAGGAAGAAAAGAAGATGTATGAGGCAGAAAGTAAAGCTCATGCTGCAATAACTATGGCTCTTCCACAAGAAATTCTTCATACATTCAAGAAGTACAAAACTGCTAGAGAGCTATGGGAAGCACTTGAAAATCGATATGAGGGTAATGTGGGAATACGTGCTTCCAAAACAAAGCTACTAAAAACCCAATTCTCTGTGTTCAAGTATCTGAAAAATGAATCACTTGACGATATCATCACCAGATATTATCACTTGATGACCGAACTCAGCAATTACTCCATTGTATACAAAGAAGAGGAGATAGTAAAGAAACTTCTTGATGCTCTTCCACCGAAATGGGAAATGTATACGGTTTTAATGAGAGAGGATAAAGAATTTGCTAATATTGATCTTGAAACAGCAGTCAATAAGTTACGAAATTTTGAGCTCAACATGGTTCGAAAGGATACACCGACTGATCAGGTTCAGGATCCGGGAATGTATGGTGCGAAGGTCTCTCCAAGTTCAAGTTCAAAATCAGAATCGTCTGCCTACTACTCAAAGGGAGAATCAAACTTCAACTCAACTCGAGATGGTCATGTGGTTCTCAATATGGATGGCGACGTATGCTTCGTGGCTGGAGGTAGTGGTTCTTGAAAACCTCAATCAACAACTGGTAATGTACCCTCAAATGTTCTGACCTACAATTACTCACAGATGCCCATGAGTGTTAAATCAGCTGAACAGAAGTTTGCTCTCTATGCATCCTTCATTGCATCGTATGAAAACTACATCAAAGGTAAAATAGTCGACCCTGCAACTTTGGATGAAGACTATGATCAAATCGATGCTGATGATTTAGAAGAGATGGATCTGCAGTGGCAGATGGCTATGATTGTAAGAAGGGTTAAGAGATTCATGAAGAAAACAGGTAGAAAGTTCGTGGGAGAAAGACCAGGGTTTGACAAATCAAAGGTTAGATGTTACAACTGTCAACAAAATGGTCACTTTGCCAAGGAATATACAAATGAGAGAGTCGAACGTAGTCAGAACAGGCATGCACAACAGAATGAGGGAGGTAGTGAGAACAGGGCTATGGTATCTAGACAAAATGGTGGGTACAACTGGAATTTACAGGTTGAGGAAGTGTTCGAACAGGCAAATTTGGTGAACATCAAAACTGGAGGAAACGAGAGAGAGACAGGAGAAAATCAAGCTTATATGGCAGAAGTGAACGATCAGCTCTCCGAGGTAAGTTCTGAACTTCATTGTATGCAATGTGAAAATCTGTCTGAACAATTGAAAACAGTAACTGATCAGTTTGTTAGTTTGGATGCTCAATTTAAAACGTTAAAAGAAGATCATCATTACACTAAAACTAGAGAAAACAATTACTCAGTAAAAATAAAAGCTAGTGAAAAAGATATCAGAAGTCTTAGAGCCAATCTAGCTGATAAAATACAAGTAATTGACCTTAGTTATGAAGTGTTAGAAGAAAAAACCAAACTAATTGCTGAAAGGGATAAACAGATAGCTGATTACCAGGTAAAAGTGGTGGAACTAAACAGAAAAATTGAACAGTTTAGAAATTCCTCAGCAATGCTTGATCACATCATACGTGTTCAACGTTCCCCAGTTAACAAAGGGGGGATTGGATTTTCTGAAGTTCCACCACCATATAATCATAACTATACGTATAATCCTAGTAATCAGAAATCTGTTGATGTTGAGATTAGTCAGACAGTTCCTGTCAAAATTTCGATTAAAGAACCTGAAGTTAGTAAAAGCGAATCGAGTAAGTCAATTTCGAATGTTGAGATTTCTGTTCCCAGCTCTGTCTCATCAAATTCGGACAAGACATCCGAATCGGGTGAGATAAAAGAAGAGGTAACATTACTAAAATGGGGGAAGGAATATAAGCCTAATGAAAAGAGCCCTTCCCTAAACCCGTTTGTCCCACCATATGTTAGACAAACGGATAGTAATGCAACCTCAACATCTGAAACAACTGTTGAGACGAAAGTTGAACACAGGAGTTGTTTCAGATGCAATCAAATAGGACACCTGATTGCTGATTGTCCTCTAAATCAGAGAAAATTCAGAGGTATGAGGCCTCCAAAAACTGAGAATAAAACGAATGGTAATTACAATACTGATAATTACTATACTGGTAAGAATGCGAACTCACCAAAGTTCAGACATTGGACTAATCCAAGATTTCAAATAAATCGATCTCAGTTCTTCCCAATTAACAACCAAACCGACAATTATAACTCAGTTAATCCACTAAGGTTTGGATGGCCTCATAGTCAATTCTCAAGAAGGTATCCTTTCAGAACTTACAGAAATCACTCTCAACCTGCCTTTGGGCAATCAAAGTACGGGATGCCGTTTAAAAAATTTAATCGACCCAAGACCAGTAGGTCTTGGGTCCCCAGATTTTAATCTCTTTCTTTAACTGTGCAGGAACAGTTGAACAGGGCAGTAAACAATCTGTGGGTTGTAGACAACGGATGTTCCCGGCACATGACGGGTAACAAGAATTTGTTACGGGAATGGAAACCTGTTCAAGGAGGTAGGGTAAGTTTTGCTGGAGAAAGTGGTGGTAGAATTACTGGTATTGGAACAGTGACAAATGGAAAAATGAAGTTAGAAAAGGTGAATTTTGTTGAAGAATTGAAGCATAATTTGTTGAGCGTGTCTCAGATTTGTGACAAAGAGTACACAGTGCACTTTACAAAAAATGAAGAAATTGTTCTGTATCCTGGTTTCAAGATACTAGAGGCATGGGTGGTGATGAAAGCTCCAAGAGAAAAGAACACATATGTAATGGATATGAGGTCAACTGAGATGATTACAGAAGAGTCATGTCTTCTGTTAAAGGCAACTGAGTCCGAGTCCGAGTTATGGCACCGAAGAATGGGACATATACATCTTCGCAAAATGAATTACATTGTCAAAAATGGGCTAGTGCTTGGATTTCCCTTGAAGAATTTTAACTTTGAAGATCAATGCTTATCATGCAAGAAGGGAAAGCAACACAAGAAACCTCATCACTCCAAGAAGGTTAACTCAATTGTCAGTACCCTAGATCTACTTCACATGGATCTCTTTGGTCCCGTGAATGTAAAAAGTCTAGGTGGAACATCATACTGCTTGGTAGTAACCGATGATTACTCTCGATAATCTTGGGTATACTTTCTGAAGGCAAAAGATGAGACAGTTCAATTGGTGATTAACTTGATTACCAAGGTTGAAAACATTGTTGGGAGAAAGGTTAAGTACATCAGGAGTGATAATGGGACATAGTTCAAGAACTACCAGATGGAGACGTTCTGCTTACAGAAAGGTATAGACCATCAGCACAGCGCCCCGTATACTCCACAACAAAATGGGGTGGCTGAGAGGAAGAATAGAACGCTAATTGAAGGATCCAGAACCATGCTGGCTGATGCTAAACTTCCCGTGGTGTTCTGGGCTGAAGCTGTTGCCACAGCCTGTTATATCCTTAATCGTGTTTTAACTGTTAAAAGATTGAATAAAACTTGTTATGAACTTATGCATGGTCGAAAGCCAAACTTGAATGGTCTCGAACCATTCGGGTCCCCATGTACGATATTAAAGACAAACTCTAAATTTGGTGAGAAAGCCGACGAAGGTATTTTAGTCGGATATGTTGTTGGGACATCCAACAGAAGAGTCTTTAATTTATCGAACAGCAAGGTTGAAGTGGTATGTAACACTGACATCACGAGTTACAAACCACCAAAGCCTAGCATGGGACCCGCTGAAGCTTTTGACTATGATAAACTGTTCAAATCTTTTAACATGCCTTACTTGGATTTTGCAGAAGTTGATGAGAAAATTACTTCACAGATTCTGTATGATGAGGAGGAAAATATTGTGCAACGTCCGCGATACGATGAGTGTCAACCTTCCTCGTCAAGCAGCGCTGATATTTCTGGTGGAGATGCGGGGTACGATGCTGCCTCTACTGAGGAAGAATTCTACAATCCTTTTCACTCTCAACATCAATCACCCATTGAAGAACTATCTTCGAATTTAGAAAACAATCTGGAAGTCGGTCCGGTTCAGACTACTGCTATGCACAAAAATCACCCTTTGGAGAACGTGATAGGTGATTTGTCTGACGGTGTTCAAACAAGAAGAAGTTTGAATGAGCACACTTGTGTTTACACAAGCATTAAAGAAACAGGTATCATAAATGAATGCTTGTACACCTGCTTCATCAGCCAGATTGAACTAAAGAATTATCAAATGGCTCTCAAGGATAGCTCGTGGGTCGAAGCCATGCAAGAAGAGTTAGCTCAGTTCGAGAAGATGGAAGTATAAAAATTAGTTGCAAAACCGAAGAATGTACATGCTATTGGCACAAAGTGGGTCTTTAAGTGTAAGAGAGATGAGAAAGTGATAATCATAAGGAACAAGGCGAGGCTGGTAGTAAAAGGGTTCAATCAGCAAGAAGGAATCGACTACAATGAAGTGTTTGCTCCTGTGGCAAGATTGGAAGCGATTCGACTATTTTTGGCATTTGCTACACACAATGAAATGAAGGTGTTCCAATTAGACGTGAAAAGTTCTTTTCTTAATGGTAAAGTCGATGAGGTAGTGTATGTTGAACAGCCTCCGGGTTTTCCTGATCCTGACTTTCCTGATCATGTGTACAAGCTGAGTAAAGCGTTATATGGACTACATCAGGCCCCTCGTGCCTGGTACGCAACCTTATCTGATTACTTACTTGAGAATGGGTTCGAAAGAGGAAAGATCGACAACACGCTGTTTGTCAAGAGAAAAGGAGGAGATTTTCTCCTAGTACAAGTCTACGTGGACGACATCATATTTGCTGCATCAAAAGTCCTCATGTGTCAGGAGTTTGAAGAAGTCATGAAAAGGAGGTTTGAAATGAGTGCAATGGGTGAATTAACTTTCTCTTTAGGATTGCAGGTTGATCAGAAGAAAGATGGGATGTTCATCCATCAAACTAAATATGTCCAAGACGTTCTAAAACGCTTCAAGATGGAGGACAGCACTCCATTTGATACTCCGGTTTGCTTCAACCACAAACTGGGTGCTGATTCAGACAGTGATGAAGACGTGGACCCCACCCAATATCGAGCAATCATAGGTTCTTTAATGTATTTAACTGCATCTAGACCTGATATTATGTTTGCAGTCTGTCTCTGTGCTCGATTTCAGGCAAGCCCAAAGGAATCTCACATGAAGGGAGTGAAGAGAATACTGCGGTATCTCAAAGGCAAGCCTAAGCTGGGATTGTGGTACACGAAAGGGGGAGACTTGGATTTGGTCGCTTACACAGATTCTGACTATGGAGGTTGCAATCAGAACAGGAAGTCGACAACCGGTGGATGTCAGTTTCTGGGAGGAAGATTGGTTCCGTGGCAGTGCAAGAAGCAGACCTCTGTAGCCATTTCCACCTGCGAAGCAGAGTACATGGCAGCATCGAACTGCTGCTCCCAGGTTCTTTGGATACAACAGCAATTGCGCGATTACGGTCTGAATTTCACTCAAACTCCTATTTGCATTGATAACACTGCTGCAATCTCAGTAACTAACAATCCCGTCAAACACAGCAAAACCAAACACATTGACATTCGTCATCATTTTATACGGGATTGTGCTGAGAAGAAATTAGTTGTGCTAGAAAAGGTTGATTCGTTAGATAATTTCGCCGATCTTTTTACTAAAGCGTTTGACCGAACTCGTTTTCAAAATCTTGTTAAGTTTAATGGGATGATCAATCCCGAGTAACCGTGTTTCTCGTTTCTTTTGAGTAAAAAAAAAAAAAAAAAAAAACCCCATCACTATCGCTTAGAATTATGTCGGTTGCTTCAGTTTGAAGGACACATCTTCGGATATGTTTGGTTCTTACTTCTACTAGTAGATTATGAGGATAGCCATTAACCAGATGACTGAAAGTGACCGGGACGGTTTATGATGGGTTTTTATTCTTTTGCTGAAAAATTGTCGTTCATACTTAGTTAGAAGGACACATACTCGTATGTGGTCGGTCCAGCTGATCCATTGGATTTTCAGGATAGCCGTTTACCTGAAGACTTTGAATTGATCGGGGCGATAGAATTTAAAATTTTTCTTTAATGGGAGATGATATAATTTTTCAAGTCTATATCTTCGTAAGAAGTTTCAATACAATGTTTTTAAGAAAATTGGTCCAACCTTGGAAAGTGATACACAAACTATTTCTGTGTGCTTAACTAGTGAAGTTATTAGGCCTAAAAGACTCTAGAACAGTCATTGTATGTTACGGTAGCTTTTTATGGTGCGTAAAAGTCGAAGTGATACTAACTAAATCTTCTCGATTTAAAGGGAAGACTCATTCAGAGTTGTGTATGTCTCCATATACATCTTTCCGAATGATAGGCAGAAAAGCGATTACCCAGTCATACACGAGCCCGTGAGTGTTCTAATTTCCGAGAAGATAGTGTGTCAAGTACCTGCAGTGATCCAGATTCGGGACTTGCAGTAGTCTACTGTTTGAAGCTATGTAAATCTTTATAATTTAAAAAAAATGATGAAGTTAAGCCTTCTGAAGCCTATTGTGTTGTAATTGTCAATCAAGAGGCAAGAAAGAGAACGGGAAGAAGACTCTAAAGCTCAAGATGTACTTACTTTTTAATCAGACACTACGGATCAAGGTCAACTCGGGGTGACTTGGGGAAAGCCAAATAAGCTTTGAGAATAGATAGGAGGCATCACAATCTCTGATGCGCTGTCCGTTTAAATTTTGAGCCTAATTGAAGCTAATGCGTATCACAGAAGCGATGAAAACCATACTAAGTTGTTTACCTGCTTACAACCTGTTTCTTTATGTCATAATACCGCTGAACATGAAACTATGTGACGGTCACTTAATTAGTATGATTCCGGTTCGGATCTTTTATAAAACATGTTAGTCCCTGTCAAGACTGAAATTTGATCCCGTGTACTTTATTTCTAAAATTTTCTTGCATTTGTCGTCTTATGGTTTAAAACTTGGTTACTTGGTCTTTGATCGTAACATTTATATCCTTAAGGGAAGTTTTAAAAGACAATTGCATAATGTTCAAATTTATAAGGGACTGTTGTGTATATTTTAATACTAAGCGAAGTTGTTTAAGAGGCGAACTTGTTAACAGGCGAAGTTAAGGGGTAAGCAAAGTTAACCCTAACTTCGCCTGTATAATTTAAACCGTATATATAAAGAGATTTTATGGTCAAACACTTTACACTTTTCAAAAACCCAGCGAAGTTATCATTGGTATCCCTCGGCGAACTTATTATAACATAGGCGAAGTTACCTCTCAAATCAAACCTTGTTGTTAATCTCTGTTTCAATCCGTGTTAAAGGTGTATAGGGTCGGGATGACTTATAATTCGTGTCAATGATGTTCATCAGATGCCGTTTTGGTCCGATTTGTGACCTCATTCATGCAAACCTTTAAACACCCGCTAACCAAACTCTTTTTAACGTGTTCGTAACCAATGTGATCGTCTAGATCTCTTTAGTAACATGTTTCTATTGTCCTCAATCTCCAAATTCACCAAACATGCCTCATCTGGCCTTCTGAACATTCGTCGTTTCAGTTCAGGCGAAGTTAAGTTTAGGCGAAGTTGTTCTCAACTTCGCCTTAGGCTTAACTTCGCCTGTTGCTTTAATCTTTAACTAATCAGGGGCGAAGTTGTTCAAGCGGCGGAGTTATGGTTAGGCGAAGTTATCCTTAACTTCGCTTTACCTAACTACGCCTGGTTCTTTATATTATTTAAAAGGTTTATCTGTTATCAGGCGAAGTTATAGTAAAGGCGAAGTTGTACTCAACTTCGCCCTTTCCCTAACTTCGCCTGCACACCAGAAGCTATCATAACTTCGCTCATGGTAACAGTCGAAGTTGTGATCTACTTTGACGATTCTCTAACTTAGACCGATTGTTATGCAGACATGGCAGTTGTAGCAGGAGCGGGTGGTGCTGGTGGTGACGAAGGGGGTGATAACAACCGTCAATTCTTTCCGAGTCACAATATGTACATCACGCTGGATCCGGATGCTAGCGGTGTTGATGATTATCGCGAGAACATCTCTTTCCTTATTCGCTCGCGTATCTTCCATGCTATTACTACAACTCTGCCCATTTCTCTGCCGAACATTGAAGACTTCTGGCAAACGGTAGAATATGATTGTAGAGTCGAGCCCCTAGTCATGCGCGCCACTGTTAACAATCAGGAGGTGCAGTTCTCATCTGAACAGATAAGGGTCGCCTTCCAGTTTGGGAATGAAACTAGAGATGATCCTACAGACTTTACTGCTCCATTCAGAGATGGTGCATTTTTACGAATGGGCTATTCGGGTCCATTGGGTGACACTCAGAGACGTGAGATGGTGCATTTTTACGAATGGGCTATTCGGGTCCATTGGGTGACACTCAGAGACGTAAGGGATTTTTGTTGGATCAATGGCGTTTTCTCATGCATGTGATAATCGTGTGCATGTCGGGTCGTAAGGCTGGTACGGACGATATGGGTGCGACGATGCAATCGGCAATGACAGCACTGACTTACAACAAGCCTTACAGCTTCAGTCAGATGATGTTTTATGAAATAGACCGTCAGAGACGGGCGGTAGGTCGTGAAAGATTCTTGATGTATCCAAGATTCTTACAAATGATCTTGAATCATGTGGCTCCTACGCTACCTCAGCGTCGTCCCATTCGATATGTAGAGAGTGTCAGCAAGAGGATATTCGCACAATGCAGATAGTCGAGTGCTCGAAGTAAACCAGAGCTTCTTCCACGACATACTCCGTTATTTGGTTATTTGATAAACCCAGCGTATGTTGCTCCTCGTGGAGACGAATTTCGGGATCTGGCACCGCAACAGGCTGTTGTTTCTCAACCACCACCTGTGGTACAGCAAGCATTGCCTGCTGCTCCTGTTGTGGCACCGGAGGAACAAGTAGACCTTGAAGCTGCTTTTGGTGGCCAAGGGTTCTTTGATATGGAACGAGTTGATCCTGAGGCAGAGATTTAGGTCTCAGTAGCAGAGGTTTCTGGTGTTGATGTGAAGATGGTAGCTACGTCTGTAGCTGATTCTGAAAGAACCGACTCTGACTCCTCAGCTGATGATGTTGCTGAAGCAAGACAGATTCTGGTCGCCCAAGAAAGAATTCATGGAAAAAGAAAGAAAGACCCAGATGACAGTGACTCTGACTTTGAGGAGGAGTTAAATCAGTTGATTCGTCGATCGAAAAGGGTCAGAACAGGTGAAGGCTCGGGAGCTGGTGAAAGCTCAAGGGTGGTTCGTTTCTCTCCACCCGCATTATCTGGTATGACTATGGTCCCTGCATCGATAACTGTAACAGGACCGATCACCTCGGGTGTTCCCGTGATAACTACATCATCTTCCTTTGGCATTCCACCCACTACTTTTCAGTTTTCGGCTCCAGAAATTGTTTCCTTGCCACCTCCTACTCTTACTCCATCGGAGGTTGTTGCAAGATTTGTTGAGTCGACTTTGGTTGCCACTGCAGGGTTATCTATTACAATACCACCTGCGGTTACTTTTCAGCCTGTTTCTGATGTTCCGGCTACCTTGGGAATCCCTACACCGTATGCTCAAGATATTTCTCATATGAGATTTGATTTTGATGCAACTTTATCAGACTCAGACAGGATAGCAGCTCTTGAAAGAGTCGTGGCAGAACAGTCAAGAATCAACCTGATCTAGACTCACGCTATTCAGCACCTTGTTGCAGAAAATCAGATTCAGTCGTCTTTCCTGGTTGAGCACGGTACACTTTTTGATGCTTTAAAACAGTTCTTAGCATCTCAGGGGGAGACGAGCTGCAAGGGCGATGAGTTGAGGACGAAGAAGAGTAATGATAGAGACGATGATCCCAATGCATCGAAAGGTGCAGGTGGTGAGTTGCCAAGAACTGAACAAACTCTTGGGACTTCCACATCTCAGGGGGAGTCAACTGGTGCGACAGGTGGATCAGGGGGTGATGATGTGGTGGTAGTGGATGAAGAGGAGATATTGGATGATGATATTGTAGGTGACGACGATGTATTACCGGTTGAGGAAATTGAAAAGATAGGAGCTGAGATTGTGATTGACAGTGAGATTGAAGAGTGAGAGATTATGGAGGACAATGTAGAACATGATATCCCAGAAGTTGATAAGGCAAATGTTGGTCATGATATGGAAATTGATGAGTCTGAGTGGGAAGAGCAGCCGAGATAGAAAGAAGGCTACGCGCAGTGGTTTGTAAAGACAAAGAAGCCAGCGGTTCCGACTATGTTCAAGAAAAGTTATAATATTAAAGGGTATGCTGAATCAAAGAAGGGGATTATATGCTGGTTGTATGATGAGCAGTTGAGGCTATTTGTGATTAAACGTTACGATGGGATTCGGTACTTCAAGAGGTTGTTGAGATCGTTGAATACCTTTCCTGAGTGTGAGGTGAAGGATTTGGCCAAGTTGGGGTTGATAAACAGAAGTGATGATAATATGGCTAGAATTATCGGGAAGATTGTGTGGAAAGAAAGTATAAAAGAGAAAAGGTTCGAGTTGTTAAAGCCGCAGAAAGGGAAACTTGTTGAAGATAAAGACAGAGGAATGAGAGCTGATGGCAAACCTAGGATGGTAATGAAGTATAAGCCGATCCGGTGTTTAAAAGAAATGCCGATGAAACAAATGCCCAAGGATGTCTTAAAGAATCTTAAATGGTGGTATGTCGATAGTCACACAGCTGAAGCGGTTATGGAGGATGAAGGTGAACAAGAAGTGTTGAGAGTGTATGATCCCATGCACTTGGTAAATTTGTCTCAGGCTGACTTGCAGGTGCTGAACGAGAAAAAGATATTCTATATTCCTGCATGGAAAGAAGAAGCCAAGAAATATCAGAGAGTTGTCTCTGTCTGTGTAAGACAGGGAGTTCATGCTTGAAGACGAGAGATACAAGATTTTGGGATTACTAGACACGTGATTGAAGATAGAGATATGAAGCTACTGCCAAGGGGGAGTCTGTTGGTGCATGATGTCAGTAGTTCAGTATCTTGTGTCTGTAATCGTGTTAGTTTGTTTTGTTTTGGTGTTTTAGATAACTTGTCTCACAAGTTCGCCTGATATAAGCGAACTTGTGGACAAGCGAAGTTAATGACAACTTCGCCTAGGCTGTTAGGCGAAGTTGTCGTAGCATATATATTCATGTGTTACGGCTTGTATAGGGGGAGGGCCAGAACGTGTAATTGTGATTGATTGTCATGTGTTAAAGTGTTGCAATACAACGTGTCTTTTGAGTATTGTAACGTGTGTTCGTGTTCGGTGTTAACGTAGTTTACATCTTACGCTCGTATCGTCTTACGTAGGGATTCCGCACCTACGTAGTACGAGATACTTCCGTGTAGATCCGGCTGGGAACCTACATGACATAGTGATCATGACCTTAGAGCTTGACTCAGATTTCCCTTTTGATGAGTTTCCTTGGCCGATTTTGGAACTCTTAATTGGGAGGAGGTGCTTTGAACTGTCCTTTTATCACTTCTCCTCACACCCTAATTGTTAGACCTCTCTGTGATCTTGATGTCATTTGCAACCTTGGGAGGATTTGTGCATTCCTTTGCAAAGTTCTCAGTCTCGTTGCAGTTGTAGCATCGGAGCTTGTCTTTGTCAAACCGTATTCCATTCCCATCTGAATCTCGGGCTATCTTTGCCATATTTCTTCATGAAGTTAGTGGGCCTATTAGCAGCCATGGCCATATGATACTTAATGTCAATCTTCTTGAGATCCTTCTTGTTGATCTCGGGAATGTCTCCATGCTAAAACGAAGGAGGTAGAAGCTTTCCTTGTAGTAACTCCTCATGGCTTGCCATGAGGGCATGAAACAGTTTCACATGAGAGTTGTCAACTTGATGAGCTTGAGGAGCTGAGTAGGATAGACTGGTTGTGGGTTTCTTGATTCCATGAGCTTTCAACGCTTGCTCAACGGCTTTATCAATAGCATCTTGAAATGAGCTTGAACTTGATGGAGCTTATGGACTTGCAGTGGTTTTAACCCCATTGAAGGCAGAGTATTGAGCTTGCTTACTAGAAAACATGTTGACCCGATTGACTGCATGAACTATGGGTGTGCTTGGCTCAGAAAAGTTGTGCTGACTCCGGACCCAGGAGATATTCCAACATTATTAAGAGAGCTTATGTGGTTCCCTATTCAGAGCTTGTCATCCATCTCAAAAGACTTGATGATGGATGTCAAATCTGAAAGAGGAGTTCTTGGAAGGTTTTGTGTTCTCTTAATAGTGACCACACTACTGTTCCAAGTGTAGGGTAGAGAGTTTAACAGCTTGTCATTGATTTCAGTTTGATCATAATCAATTCCAGCACTTCTTATCTAAGTAATCAATGTTTCAAACCTATGAATGAGATTTGTAACTGTTTCTCCTTGCACATGATTAAACATGTTGAACTCTTCTTTCAACATTGCTTTCTTGCTAATCCTCGTCTCAAAGTTTCCTTCAAACTGGTTTACCAAAGAATCCCATAGGCCCTTAGTAGTGGTGTGATCCCTCAAAGTTTGAGAAATTTCTAGTGAAAGGCAAAAACTAAGAACACCATAGGCCTTTTGGTCATCACTTAACAATTTCCTATCTTCATCATCATAGGAGATCACAGGCTTGAGAACTTGGCCATCAGCAGTAGTAGTCATGGGAATATCCGGACAAGTCTTAATAGGTCTTAGAAGAGCATAATCTGTGATTCTAATATAATTCTTAAAAGCCATTTGAATTCTTCAAAGTCATTGTCCCATTTAAGAAGCTTAGGAGGCTTACTGGTTGTTCCAGCCTCATTCTCAAAGATCATATAGCTTTTTATTGCTTCGTTATTAGTAGTCATGGCTTAAACAAATTTCAAAGTCCAAACAAATTGTATGTAAAGGTACAAGTCCAAAGTAATCGAAAGGCAAAGTAATCGAATGACCAGGCAGATTCTGTGAAATATTTTAAGTTTAAAGTAATCTGATGACAATTTCAATCTAATCGAATAGCTAAAGTAACCAAATGACAGAGTAATCTAATCAAATAGAGGATTAATCTAATCGAATAGAGAAACTAATCTAATCGAATAACTTAATCTAACCGAATGGAAATTTGATTAGAATGGTTTGAAGATTCTATTAGAATACTTTTCAGGATTCGATTAGAATACTTTGAAAATTCGATAAGAATGCTTTTGTGAATTCGATTAAATTACTTTGGGAAGTCGATTAGATTGCCTTTTTAGGAAAGTACGGATTTGTACTTTCCACACTTCTTTTCACACTTTTACTTTTGAGGAAACTCAAATCAATCACTTCACACTTTGTAGATCTAAGAAACATCCATTTTGAAGCTTTTTTTAAACTTTATTCTAACAAATTTAACACCACAAATCCACACAAATACACACTATTTCAAACCCGAAGCAAGAACACTTGTACTCTTAAGCTTGTAAACATACTATCTTCATCTTTATGAACCCGTAAACCCACAAAACACTTGAAACCCCGTTTTTATCACACAAACAAGACAAAACTCCAAGGTTGTGACCCAAGATCCACAGCTAGTAGAGCCTGCTCTGATACCAATTGTGGTCCGTTGGACGGATCAAACAACAACAAACTACTTTACTTTGATCAATTTCAACACTAGCTAGCGAAAATCACTAGTGAGGAACTGAGATCTCGGATCTTGTTTGGTTATTATTACCTGAAGAGGAAAGAAAAAAATTGGAGAGGGAGAGAGTTGGTGAGTATAGATAAGATTATTTCAAAAAATGATTGGTGTATGCATGAGTATGCTCAACCATATATAGGTTTGAGCATATCATGCATTATTTCCATTCATGGGCCCATATGGGCTTGGACTACATGGCCTAAGGCCCAAACAAACGGTAGAAATAAACCGATGAGCAAATTAAGATACAATGTTTATAACATAAGTAAATACAAAATATTAATAACAAAATGGGGCATAACAGAAATTATACTTGTTACATGCTTGCATTTGTGAATGATAAGTTACAGGATCTCTATTGAAATAAGATTTGTTATTTGACATGGATTTGTTACAGATTCATTGTGAACTAAAATTAGATTTGTTTTTTTTTTTAATTTTTTCATATTTTCGGATATCCATTTTATTATCCGAACAGATATCCGAAGTTTCGGACACCGATACGGATAAATTGACTATCCCAAACTGCGGATATCCGACTTTTAGCACCCCTAGATGTTAAGGCTTCTAAATGATGAAAGTTGTGTGGTGGGTGATACAAATATGGTGATGTTTTCCTTATGGCATTGTGCAGGGCTGTCTTTGAGGCATGGCAGGGTAGTCGACGGC
This sequence comes from Bidens hawaiensis, assembly GCF_021521415.1. NCBI lineage: Eukaryota > Viridiplantae > Streptophyta > Magnoliopsida > Asterales > Asteraceae > Bidens > Bidens hawaiensis. Next base: position 13,531 of record NW_027499871.1, on the reverse strand, counting down.
CACAGGCCCGACACCCTGCTAGGTCCGAAATTTTTTTTTTTTTCAAAAAACATTATATGTATTTTTATCAAAATCATGTGTATAATCAATGTTTCAACACAATTACATAACCACTAGTTTGGTTTAATAGTAAAGGGGTATGACATCTAACCAAAAGGTTGTGGGTTCTAGTCTTATTTGAGACAATTTTAAGCTTATTTTTATACAAAATTTTTTACACAACTTAAATCATAATTAAATAAGCTCATTTATAATTAAATTGTTTAAACCCAACAAAATGTTTCTTTTACTTAAGGCCCAAAAAAAATTTTCGACTTTGGCCCAAATTTTTTTCCGACTTTTCGGAGCCGGCCCTGGCATTGTGTACTTTTGATGTCATGGTTTTTCTCTCTAGATGGGATTTCTCCATTCTGGTTTCTACGTATAGGCTTATTGCTAGCTATTTTGGGCGGTTGGGCTTACAAAGTTTAATTCAGAATTTGTCAGGCTTAAATGCTGGGCTATTAAATCTTGGGCTGAAGTTGGCCTAACATAAAGTATAATCGCTGGACTTTGTTTAGATTTGAAATTTATAGAGGACATATTATTTAGACCAGATTATGTGATTATGTATGTATCTGATTAAGGACCAGCTGAATTATTATTATTATTATTATTATTATTATTATTATTATTATTATTATTATTATTATTATTAATTTGCTTGGTATACTAATTTGGGTTGGTCATAAGGATTGGTTTCCCCCCACCCCCCACCCCCACCCCCGAAATAGTTATTGTTATTCATGTTGATCAAAGAAAGTCAAAGTTGATCGGGTTTAACTATTGTTTTACCGAGTTCAAAGCTTATTATTTCTATATTATTTTTAGTATTTTCGAGCAATTATATCCATATTTTATGAGCATCAAGGTGCTTATTTATTATGGTGAACTTTGAACAAATTGGATTTAATAAAGAAATACGAAGTTCTGTCATTCGATTGATGAAGCCGGTAACTTGAGATGGATTAGAGAAAATTCAACCTCATCTTGTTTCTATACAACATAAAATCCGAGAGATTGGATAAACAAGCGAGAACTACTTCAAAATTACAGATAGCGGGGTCATACCTTGATGGGTGAATAGAAACAAAGAGGCTTCGATTTATCGGGTGATTCATGAAGATGTTTGAAACAGTTTAACAAAATTTTGATATCATAAGTCAAGGGTCATTGTAGGAAAAAATGTCACTTACGACATCAAGAAAGTGAGAATCGTTAAATATAAGTGTGTGTGTGTGTTTGTGTGTGTGTGTGTGTGTGTGAATATATGTGATAGTTCAAGGGAGAAATGATATTACTGCGAGAAATGAATATAAGTCACTAGTTTTATTTTAGGTTTTAAAAACTTAAAGATAAATTAAGAGACTATAAATGCATCATCTCTCTTCAATTAATATAACTAATAAACCACAATAGTTATTTATTCAATTATTATAACTAATCAAATTACTATAATTGAAAAATATTAAGAATTCATTTATTTTTATAACTTATTTTTTGTCTCTAGAATTTTTATCCTACACAAGTACAATTTATTCATACGTTAAAATATCTTTATATCCAAAGCCAATTTATTACAACTCAATATATTAATATCCATCAACACGTAGTTACATTGTGAAAAATACAAATAACTATTTTACAGGTATTTGCATTAAATATCAACAAAAATATACAACCTACACAAAAACATATTGCCTACACTTGTTCTAAGAATAAGAACACCTATAAACTACACACAAAATTCATCATCAATAAAATACACACGCACACAAAAACATACAACCTACACACGAAAAACATATAACCTACACACGAAAATTTTATCCTACACAAATACAATTTATTCATACACTAAAATTTATTTCTATTTAAAACCAATTTCTTCCAACTAAACTTATCAATATCCATCAACACGTAGTTACATTGTGATGAATAATACAAAAAACTATCTTACACATGTTTGCATTAAATGTAAAATATACAACATACACAAAACATATAACACACATTTGTTATAAGAATAAGAAAACATATAACCTACACACGTGTCGGATATGTGTATCTTTATGTAGTTTATATAATTGTTGATGCCGAATTAAGTGTGTAATTTGTATGCTTTTTTGTATGTTGTACGTTTTTATTGCTCAAAACAAGTGTATGTTATATAATTTAATGTATGTTGTATATTTATTGTTTATATTTAATGGAAACATTTTTTTTTATTATTTATGACAATAGTTTTTTTTAGATATATCAATTAAAAAATATATTATGTTTTGATATTTATTGTTAAAAATTACACGTTGATATATGCTAATAAATTGAGTGGAAAGAAACTGTTTTCTTTTTAATATAATGAACTAGTATTATTGTGAATAAATTGTACTTTTGTTGGATAAAATGAAAATGATGTTAATAAATTATAAAACTAAATTAGTTTTTTATCTTTTTAATTATTATAGTTAAATTAGGGAGATATATTAATAACATAGAGATTTATTATGGTTATATTAGTTGTACTAATTGAAGAGAGAGAGAGAGTGCATTTATTGTTGCATTTACATCTTTTTCATTTATTTTAAGCTTTTAAAAAGCTAAAATAAAACTAATGGCTTATATTAATTTCTTGCATTTCTCGCAGTAATATCATTTCTCTCTTGAACTTAAACCTATATAATATATATATATATATATATATAGTCAATCAGTCAATCAAAGTTAATGAGAAATCCGGATATGAGACTAAAGCTCTAATGTGTGTGTACACCTTCAACACGGAGAAAGCTTCTAGAATATTATGGTTTAGTTATAAATAAGACTTTGTTCTTTATTTTAGTGTGAGTTTTATGATGTAAATCACCCACCCAAGGGAAGCTAACCTTGGGTGGGGTCGTAAGATTAAATATATAATTATATATATTTATATATGGCCATTATAATCATTTATATTATAATAGATCAAAATTTTAATTATCTCTACTATATATAAAGAGTGAGTGAAGGACCTCTTAAAAGTTAAGAGGTCCAATAAATATTGCTTAATTTACAAGTCTTAATACATGTCTTAACTTCTTTTTAAGGATAAAGATGTCTTTCTATCAATACTTACATATTGGCCCCTCAATTTTTATCAACTTCCACTATATAAACAATAATTATATTTTTGGCCCTTCAAGTAAAACCAATTACCCCTCACGATTTTTAGAAGATCATAATTATTTCATACGTTAATATTTAAAAAAAAAAAAACTACACCATAAAAACGAGAATTTTGTTCTCTTTAATTTGAGTATAGTAATGCTATACTTTGTAAATTCTAAAAAATTCGCATGCTACACGAATACGATTTACGGCCGACAACCGGGTTCTGGCAAGGCGTTTAACATCGTCAGGTTACACCGACACTGGTTAAGCGTTTGATGTCAGGTTACATGCGTACCGACATCGGTTACGAGTCAGATGCCGCGTTACACACGTGGCGATGTTAGATTTCATGCGTTCAAGCGCGGGTTACCCAGGTACCGCATCTGGTTACGCATCCGATGATGCATTATGCGTTTATGGTCGTCAAGTTACGCTCGTACCGGTAACAACTATGTGGTCGATGTGCCTTCGTTACATGTGTATCGACATTGATTACAAGTTTGATATTGCTTTATGCGACAGATGTGGGTTTGTGTTCGTTCCAATGTTGTTTGAAGCGCATAGCGAGCCTGACGTGCCTAATAACGTCGGGTTGTGCGTGCCATATCAACCTATTCGGATCAGTTGAAAAATAACACCACCTAATTCTAACCCGTTTGAAAATAAAACCAACCCATTTTGACACGTACATAATCACGCAATATATGTTGCAATTTTGCATGCACATAATTACGCATAAAGAAAGATAATTACACACCTTCTATGATAATTACACAACATATTTTCATAATTAGCATGACTATAATCACACTTATTATACGCACAACACACCTAGGTATAAAAAAAAATCATTTTTTTCTTTTAAAAAATAGTATAGCAAAAAAAAGTAGTTTGTTTTTTTTTTTGAAAAGAAAATACTTATGTAGATTTTTTTAGATGCTTGATTTTATGGTGTTGTTTTTTATATAATAATGTTGTGGAGAAAAGTTATCAATGTTTTAAAAGTTGAAGAATTATGCTTAATTTAGTTTCTCGTTTAAGGAGGAAGAAAATATAAATGCATATAAAGTTCAATAGTTTAAGTAAATACAAGTGTTAAAACACATTAGAAATCTTTTAAATAATTTTCTTTTTGTTTAACGTTAAATATTTATTATTGTTTCTCTGTCCATATGAATGGAGAAACAATATGGAAGAGACTATATATTCTATAAACACAAGTTCAGTCCTTATAACAAGCAACTGACTTACTCAACTTTTTGGTTAAGTAAAGTCTTAGAATTAATCCATCGACATGATTATGTTATATGTGTGATATTTATGATAATAAATTGTAAAGTTGAGCCAAATTGAGTCAATGACAAAACATATGGTCCTCTTGCAAGATCTAATATCATAACATGATACGTACACGAGACGATTACGTTAACAATACTTTATTGATATACGTTGTTGTTCATACATTACATAAGTTAAGCCTATAGAGAATTCGGCATGGTAACGTTACACGGAGAATAAATATGGCATAGATATTTACGTATATTCATTAGGAAATGCCTATTTATAAGCTACCCTCATTCGTTAATCATCACTAATGAACGAGGTCTCTCATTCGTTAGACACACCTAACGAATAAGGTTTCTCATAGAGAATGACCTCCCATTCGTTAAACATGCTCAACGAACGGATATTACACCAACGAATGAGCCTTCATTTGCTAAAACCCTTAGCGAATGAGCTTAATCTATAATGAATGGACCTCATTCGCTAAACATGCCTAGCGAATGAGCCATATTACATTAAACATAAAGACTAAACTACCCTTAACTTATTCGATCAGTTGTGGACAACAAATCATATACTGGCAGTCAAGCATACCATCTCAAGTTTAATTTGAAGCCTAGCCAATTCAGATTGAAATGAAGTTCGAGTCCAGTTAGAGCTAGCCCTGGTTTGGATTATATTAGCTCGTTAACAACCTTTAACTATTGTTCGCCGCAGCATCGCGCGGGCACTCTACTAGTACTTTATTATATATTACTTTGGTAATTTTTGATGGGCCATATTACCTATAACTAACTAATAAAGGGTTTCCCCTTGGATGTATATAAAGAGAGATAAATATTAACATCATAACCTAATCTCACACATATAACAATTTTGTGTGTCTCCTCTCTCATAAACCGGGTTCCTCTCAAGAACCCTAACACCATCATTAACTATACATCTTAAAGGGGAACTCGACCAAGCTGACAGCCATGTCGTCTACATCATTCTCTGTTGCGATTACTACAGAAATATGTAAAAATATATACTTATTAGATATCTTCTAAATATGTCCCTAAGTTTATTATGACATATGGATGTTAATGAAATCAAATCAAGTCTAACATATATATGACAGATTCCCACATCACGCACATCATTGAAACTTCTCTTGTAGTTTTCCTAGAGATATTAAAAAATCAGTGGCAGCCTTAAGTGTCTAAATCACAAGACACTACTACATCACAACACTATTCTATCAAAACTTATCTCTTTAGAATTTACTATTACACTTACAAAAGTTTCATTGCTTCTAAATTGTGGGCATACTCCAATTTCTTACTAAAATAATCCTCTCAAGAGAAACTACAACGACTTACATCATTAACTTGTTTCTCTATTAGAATCGATTGGTCTTTAAATATTGACCCTAAGCATGCTAATTTCCTAAAGGTTTCTAAGGTCAGTGGGAGCAGTAAAAGTCCTTATAATGACTTGTTAGAAGTACAAGAGGCGGGGGGAAGAGAGTCATTAAATTTTACTCCAATTACACCTCTTGTACACCATACTGCACCAACTCTTACACACTTAGAATCCTAAAAATGATAGCAACCTAACAAAGAGCTAATCCATAAAACCGAGACTTTTAAAATTACCCAATAATCAACTCAGGAGGCCATCTAGGTTTTAAAACCTACTAACATTGATGATTATGTAACCTCCATAACTAAAGTTAAAATGGATGTTGGAAATCTTACTGATCAGACCTATTCTAATTAAACCATTAATATCAATCAATCTTCTAAGTGGAATAAAGCTATTATTAGCAAAATTGACTCCATAAGTCATAATAACATTTGAGATTTTGTTGAAACACATAAGGGTGTTCATAACTAAACTAAATCCTAACACAAATGTTAAGACACAAAGAAGCAAGATTGATTATTAAAAGTTATATTCAAGAGGGAATAAATCATCAAAGAATTTCTTACCTATAATAGTTAAGAGCTACATTAGATGAACATTAAAACAACTTTCCCTAACAATCGACTTACATATATATATGTTTATAAAACAACCTAAAAGTTTTAAACTGAAGGTCAAAGAACATTTAGTCTATAAGTTAATAAAATCCATATATGGGTTAATGCAAACATCAAAATGTGGTGAAATCTTTATTCAATTATTTTCATCAAAAACCAAGTGGATTAATGCACCTACCTCAAGATGAGTGGGAGCAACTAAAAACAAACTTTTTTTTATATAGATCACATTCTTCTGACAAGTATATGTTACATATGTCAAAGCATTGTTCACACATACTTTGATATTATAGATCTCAGAGATATTCCTTACACGTGTAACATACAATCCTACTCTACTTTAGAGGATAATAGGATCACATAGATTATTTCCTTATGCTTCATTAAGTAGAAGCCTTATATAAGTTCAAGTCTATACTCGTTTAGATATTACTCAAAATTGCAACACACTAGATATGTCTAGTTAATGTGAAACATCTAAAAGAGTACGAAGATAACTTTAAAGGAAACGAAAGACCATAATTTAAAAGAAGTGAGAATTCAAACCGGTAGATTACTCTAAACTTTGTCATATTCAGAGATAAGAAAATGTAATTTTCAGGATATATTTATATGGCAGTAGATAAATCTATCTCATGAAGGAGTCATAATAAACAGATAATAACAACCTAAGTCATAACGACATAATATGTTGATTAATTACAACATTGTTGTCAATAAATGTTGTTGAATATTTATTAGTGGACTCATAAGTTTATTAAACTCCATATAAATTATATATTGAAGACTTATTGTGATAAAGTCAGCTACCATGTTTTCTCAAACAATAACAATTTGAGAGGTGTTGCATTAAATTTTGATATGAAATTAATTATTCGTTTATGAACGAATTGAGGAATCTAAATTTTCATATCGAATACATTTATGATATGCTTAAGGATCTTATAATTAAAGGTCTATTACCCATAAGTATTATGAAAGCGCTTATAATCATGAGGGGTTTATTGATGACCATGCACAATTGTATATCGTACTATGAATGATTAACTATTAAATTTCTCGTCAGTTTTGATTTTGTATGTCTCTTAATATGTTCTGCATGCATAATGGCATATAGACAAATTATTATACAAATCAAACATTTGAAGGGCTTACTTGAAAATTTTGATCATAACTACTTAGGTTTTAAATAAGGACTGCAGTATGATTAATGGGGTCTTGGGCTGATGTTCAATTCAATGACTGTATTTCTCTGCTCTGGTTTAAGTTTAAAGCTAAAATGAGTGTTAACTCCTGATCAGGCTTATCTAATACTCATAATAAATTATTTCTCGGCCAAGTGGGAGAACGTAAGATTAAATATATAATTATATATATTTATATATGGCCATTATAATCATTTATATTATAATAGATCAAAATATTAATTATACCTTATTATATATTAGTTTGGTAATTGTTGATGGGCCATATTACCTATAACTAACTAATAAAGGGTTTCCCCTTGGATGTATATAAAGATATATAAATATTAACATCATAACCTAATCTCACACATAAAACAATTTTGTGTGTCTTCTCTCTCCTAAACCGGGTTCCTCTCAAGAACCCTAACACCATCATTAACTATACATCTTAAAGGGGAACTCGACCAAGCTGACAACCATGTCGTCTACATCCTTCTCTGTTGCGATTACTACTCTCCATGCTGTAACAGGTTCATAGGTTTATTTTTTATTCATGTTATTTATTACTTACATTAAGAACTTATCAACAGGGGTCAATCTGTTTTCAATATATTATATCTTTTATACCGATTATGATATCGTTAATTATATATCTTATCTTAATATTATTCGTTCGATCTTTGATTTCACACACCTGTCTCAATCATTTATTAAGAGCAAATCCGTTCGTTTATGTTAGATCCAATGGCTTTTAAAAATAAACACTTTGTTGTTCAATAGAAACCGCTAGTTAGCTTTTTATTTCTAACGGTTCTTAAAAATTGCTCTTTGAACGGGGCAATAAATATTATTGCACCGTAGTAAAACTTATTTTTAGCACCGTTAATGAACATTTTTGTAGTATGGAATTTGTCAAACTTCACTCTTATCACGTATTTCATACAAATATCTTTTGTAAACACTATTTAGAATCTGCATCGAACATTTTATTCTATACTTTAATCGAATCATTACCATTTATAGATTGCAACCTTTATTAACCCATTTGGCCATTTGTATGTTTAGAACATTTTATTATTAACAGCGTTAGAGTTTGGAACTACACTTTCTGAAACGGGTTGTAAATCATTCATACTGATTTTAACACTAAAGGTCCGACTTACCCAAGTACACCATCAACAAGTAAATCTATCACTGTGGTAAGACCCCCCTTGAGTTAGATTTCAAGCTAAGTCTTAATTATCACTCCTATGTCATTGGACCAGAATGCTAGTCTTTGTTTTTTGTTTTGTTATTATTATGAATTGCTTATTTTATATGTGAATATTTTACTCAAATTCACTTAACCGCCAACACGAAACACCATTATTAAGTGGTATACGAATTTGTTTATTTTGTATATGAGATGGATTTTGGAATCCACCAATTCCTTTAACTTAAAAAAGCCAATTCTTGAGGTAAAACAACTCACGAACTTTGAATATTTGGTGCCTTGAGCCATAGTTCTTACTCTTCCAAAAGTCTCTTCAAATACGTAAAAGAACACCTCTAATATGATGAAAGCAAATGTCCCCAAAAATCTTCTTCTTTAAAGCTTCAATTCTCTCCACTCGTTTTCCTTGCTTATTTCTTTCTTTGTTTCCCCTACTTTTCACCTATATGTATTATTTATGTAATTCATAATCTTGTTAAATTATATAAATAATCCAGAATAATAATAAACATGTAAACCCAATAACATTTAGTTAATAATTTTGTTAAATTGTTATGATAACTACTTAAAATGATTATTGATTTGTGTTAACGTGTTTACACTTAATTAAAGACAAACTTGACTTCATGGCTCGTTATGTGAACATCATTGGGAATGCTTGTTATATGTTGTGGGAATGTTGTACGACTATGCATTGTGGGCAGCTTTGGGGCGTTACCAAGCAACCAAATCAGCACGATATATGCCTATGTGGCAGTGAAATGCCGCTTTAACTAGCACACGCTAGTTAGCCGATAGCATATAGCCTAACAATTATTTCTCGAAATAGACGTCTTTCCACATGGGTTCCATGAGTTTCGAGTTTTGATAAGCATTTTTTTGCTTATATAGCCAAGTCGGCAATGCATGTGCGAACCACTTATAACATTTTCACAAATTCTAAAATTGGGTGAATTCAAAATAAAAAGAACATAAATCAGTTTGACATATGGCCCCTATAGTACGTTCATATTGCAAGTTTGGTCCTTGTTGGGGAAATCTCACTTTCAATCAAAACTATTTGTGATTTTCATATGCTTTGATCGGATAAAACTCATATTGAATTGAGCAAGAATCAAGTATGGTATTTGAGAGAATTTTGTGTACCATCAGAAGTATCTTATGATTAAGATACGATTCTTAAAGTTGGAGCCTATTTAAATTTAAAATATATCAAGATATACTCTTGTTTTGACATAAAAGTATAAACGAAATTTAATAAACTTAAATTTTTAGTACAATTCTTAGAGTTGGGGCCTATTTCATACTGATTTTAACGCTAAAGGTCCGACTTACCCAAGTACACACCATCAACAAGTAAATCTATCACTGTGGTAAGACCCCCCTTGAGTTAGATTTCAAGCTAAGTCTTAATTATCACTCCTATGTCATTGGACCAGAATGCTAGTCTTTGTTTTTTGTTTTGTTATTATTATGAATTGCTTATTTTATATGTGAATATTTTACTCAAATTCACTTAACCGCCAACATGAAACACCATTATTAAGTGGTATACGAATTTGTTTATTTTGTATATGAGATGGATTTTGGAATCCACCAATTCCTTTAACTTAAAAAAGCCAATTCTTGAGGTAAAACAACTCACGAACTTTGAATATTTGGTGCCTTGAGCCATAGTTCTTACTCTTCCAAAAGTCTCTTCAAATACGTAAAAGAACACCTCTAATATGATGAAAGCAAATGTCCCCAAAAATCTTCTTCTTTAAAGCTTCAATTCTCTCCACTCGTTTTCCTTGCTTATTTCTTTCTTTGTTTCCCCTACTTTTCACCTATATGTATTATTTATGTAATTCATAATCTTGTTAAATTATATAAGATAATCCAGAATAATAATAAACATGTAAACCCAATAACATTTAGTTAATAATTTTGTTAAATTGTTATGATAACTACTTAAAATGATTATTGATTTGTGTTAACGTGTTTACACTTAATTAAAGACAAACTTGACTTCATGGCTCGTTATGTGAACATCATTGGGAATGCTTGTTATTTGTTGTGGGAATGTTGTACGACTATGCATTGTGGGCAGCTTTGGGGCGTTACCAAGCAACCAAATCAGCACGATATATGCCTATGTGGCAGTGAAATGCCGCTTTAAACTAGCACACGCTAGTTAGCCGATAGCATATAGCCTAACAATTATTTCTCGAAATAGACGTCTTTCCACATGGGTTCCATGAGTTTCGAGTTTTGATAAGCATTTTTTTGCTTATATAGCCAAGTCGGCAATGCATGTGCGAACCACTTATAACATTTTCACAAATTCTAAATTGGGTGAATTCAAAATAAAAAGAACATAAATCAGTTTGACATATGGCCCCTATAGTACGTTCATATTGTAAGTTTGGTCCTTGTTGGGGAAATCTCACTTTCAATCAAAACTATTTGTGATTTTCATATGCTTTGATCAGATAAAACTCATATTGAATTGAGCAAGAATCAAGTATGGTATTTGAGAGAATTTTGTGTACCATCAGAAGTATCTTATGATTAAGATACGATTCTTAAAGTTTGAGCCTATTTAAATTTAAAATATATCAAGATATACTCTTGTTTTGACATAAAAGTATAAACGAAATTTAATAAACTTAAATTTTTAGTACAATTCTTAGAGTTGGGGCCTATTTCATACTGATTTTAACGCTAAAGGTCCGACTTACCCAAGTACACCATCAACAAGTAAATCTATCACTGTGGTAAGACCCCCCTTGAGTTAGATTTCAAGCTAAGTCTTAATTATCACTCCTATGTCATTGGACCAGAATGCTAGTCTTTGTTTTTTGTTTTGTTATTGAAGAGGTATGTACCCGCCTCAACACCGAGCAAGGCGGGTCAACCCACAAGATATAGACAAGAGGCTTGAAATCAAGACATTACGAAGTCACAAAGCCAAAACCTATGCGCATGGCGCATATCACATATGCTCAGGCATCATATGCCCAGGCACCACACATGCTCAGGCATCATATGCCCAGGCACACATATGCTCGCGCATCACATATGCTCACGCATATCACATATGCGCGTGGCGCATCAGCGCGCGGCGCATATCACATGCTCGTGCATATCACATCTGCGCATGAAACATCTGCGCGTGAGAATAAAGAGAAGACCTCGCGCACCCTCAGGATTGGCGCATATCACACATGCACATAATCAACCTCGTCCTTATCCAAATCAGGATTAGGGCAACCTTGATTGTGCACGTCAGACAACCTTCCAGAAGGTATCTTTTTAAGGAATAAGAATATGCTGATGTTGACAGCTGCCTAAATGAAAGGTGGACAACTCAGCATAACCCATGTGCTACCACGTGATTATAACCAATGAGAAAGCACCAGGTGTCCCCAGAGGACACGTGGCGCAGAGCAATTGGAGGAGGCCAACAAGGCTGAGCCCAATCAGTGGAAACCCTAGGCACTATAAATACAGCATCAACTCCACAAGGAAAAGATCATCCAACAACACACAGTTACAGCCAGTAACATATTCAATCATATTCAATCACATTCACTCACAGGCAGTTACAGTCAGTAACACACACAATCACAGCAAATTACAGAGTATTCAGCTATTAAGCAATACTCCCCAGATTTCCTTACTCTGATAACATTATCTTCTCCTACAAATACTTATTCTCACACCGGAGGGTTACCCCAAAGAGGACCCCTCTGTCCCTTTCTGAGGGGTAAGTTGACGGTGCTGTTCATTTTGTAGGTGGAAGAACACAGATCCAAGAAAACCATCGGTGAAGAAGCATAATCACACCCGAGGAAAGTAAATCGTCTACCAGTGTGTCGATCCACGTTTCTTCAGTTATTATTATGAATTGCTTATTTTTATATGTGAATATTTTACTCAAATTCACCTAACCGCCAACATGAAACACCATTATTAAGTGGTATACGAATTTGTTTATTTTGTATATGAGATGGATTTTGGAATCCACCAATTCCTTTAACTTAAAAAAAGCCAATTCTTGAGGTAAAACAACTCACGAACTTTGAATATTTGGTGCCTTGAGCCATAGTTCTTACTCTTCCAAAAGTCTCTTCAAATACGTAAAAGAACACCTCTAATATGATGAAAGCAAATGTCCCCAAAAATCTTCTTCTTTAAAGCTTCAATTCTCTCCACTCGTTTTCCTTGCTTATTTCTTTCTTTGTTTCCCCTACTTTTCACCTATATGTATTATTTATGTAATTCATAATCTTGTTAAATTATATAAATAATCCAGAATAATAATAAACATGTAAACCCAATAACATTTAGTTAATAATTTTGTTAAATTGTTATGATAACTACTTAAAATGATTATTGATTTGTGTTAACGTGTTTACACTTAATTAAAGACAAACTTGACTTCATGGCTCGTTATGTGAACATCATTGGGAATGCTTGTTATATGTTGTGGGAATGTTGTACGACTATGCATTGTGGGCAGCTTTGGGGCGTTACCAAGCAACCAAATCAGCACGATATATGCCTATGTGGCAGTGAAATGCCGCTTTAACTAGCACACGCTAGTTAGCCGATAGCATATAGCCTAACAATTATTTCTCGAAATAGAA